>NW_026125520.1:0-136980 GCF_943737965.1 Phodopus roborovskii | reverse complement strand
CTTCTGTCTGGGCTGCTGAATTGTTTGCAGTGTCTGCAGACAGAGGTGCCTGTTTTCCAAAGTGACTGCCCCAGCATTTTGCATCACATATTCCAGTTTGGGCTTTGGAATGTGTTGTGATTTAAAGGCTCATATATACATGATCTTTTTAGTGGATTATTCACACTGAAATGCTATGTTATCTTTTTTTTTTTGCATTTTTGAACTGAACACAACAAAACTGTTTGCCAAAATACTATCAAAAAGTGTAGAACCAAGAATTTCTTCTGCTGTCTAGCTCAGGATTTTAACTTGCAGTTGAGTCTGTGACCATGGTCTGTTTTCTGTTTCTTCCTCTCTCTGTCTGTCTTTCTCCGTGTGTGTGTGTGTGTGTGTGTGTGTGTGTGTGTGTGTGTGTGTGCTGAACCATGCTGTACCTCTTGGACTGTCTCATATATATTCCTTCAGGCATTGGAATACACAGACACAAAGAAGGCATTCCCCTTGAACATACATTTTCTTGTATGAAAGAATATTAACTACATCTTAGTTTCTTTTTCTTGTTGCTGTGATAAAATACACTGACAAAAGCAAACATAAAGGAAAACAGGCTTATTTTGGTTCCCAATTCCAGGTCACTGCCCATCACTGAAAGTAAGTCATTAGTGGCAGGAGCATGACTGGAGCTTAGTCATGTTACATTCACATTCAGAAGCAGTGAACGAATATATGCCCGAGCTCAGCTTGCCCTCTCTGGATTTATACAGTTCACAGTTCCCAGCCCATGGGGTAGTCTCACTCACAACAAAAGAGTGTAATGAAGGTCATCCCTCATGACATTTTTAGAGGCAATTTAGACAATTGTTCGTTCACACATGTGCCCAGAGGTGTCCCTCATAGGTGCCAATTTGACAGTTGATATTAACCATCATAATCTATTAATATTGTTGTTATATAAAAAGAGCTGATTTAATTTACCATATATGATATAAATATTTATCTTCAGTCAGAAGACATATGGAGCTTGGTGCCTAACAATAACAACATACATATTAAGAATGTTCATTGATCAAACCAGACCACGTGAAACAGAGTACCAGGTGATCCTACATTCAAAACAGCTGGACAAAGCAGCCTGACAGACTACAGCCAGGATTTCTGCATCTTCCAGAATCCCCCATGACAGCGCAACCATTACCAGGCAGGAAGTAGTTTGGAAAGAACAACGCCAAATTCCCAAATATTGTCTATAAATGTTTGTTTTCATTTAAATGGACTTACTTATATAAAATAAGTAAATAAAAAAAGAAAACACATAATAACAAAATAAAATAAAATAAAAGAATGTTCATTCTTCTCAGTCAGAAGACATAAGAAGACACACAGCCTCCTTATGACATGCTTTGCAGGGTTCTACTCACTGTATTTGTGAAACTTGTATAGTAATGTGAAATTATTAAAGTGAAGTGGACTCCTAAAGCCATTAAAAGTAACCTTTATAGCCAGATAAAAGCCAGCCAACCAACCTTGCATCAGCAATCCTTCTTGCATCAGCAAGCCTTCTAGAAACTCTATTAGAATTAGTTTCTTTTTGCAAAAAACTGGTGTCAAGTCCACAGTCACTGTTGTTTTACCCATTGCTCTGCACTTGAATTTTCTGGACAAGCTCCCAGTAATGTGTTCACATTTGAGAAGAACCATGTGGTCAATATTTATGTACTGCCTGCTTTGAGTGGGTTGTTCCCTGTGGCAATACAAGATTAACTGACTATGGTAGGCTAGAAGATGGAAGATTTATAGTCTGAACTGACTTTAACTGTAGCAGGAGCTGAAATGTTTTGCATGTGAGGATTAATTTTAGCTTCACGAAAATCAGGTCTAGAAAAGGAGTACTCCAACAATTCACGTGGTATGAGAAACAAGCATGATTTCTTATTGGCCCTCGCTATTTTAAGTTAAAAGGGAGAGAGTGAAGTCTTAATTACACTGTTTTTACTACTTCTTTAGCTCAGAGGATGAGTAGTAAAGACTATCCATTCAGCTACAATGCCTCATTTCTGAAATTGTTCTGCAGTCGCACTTTAATTGTTCATGTAAGCATCTGAATATTTTTATTTTAGTCAGTCTGCTGAAAATAAAGAATTTTCCAGAAACATTTTAAATTATGAAAATGTGCTTCTTTGTCACAAGCAAGTCAAATGATATAGAAAAGCACAAAAAGAATATTAAAATCGTTCTCAGAAAAATTCGTTTGATTAGGACTTTCTTTTTTCTATCAATCTTTTGCTATTCCATGTGGTTTGTTGATTTGAATATTAACAGTGGAAAAGTAACAATGCATTTTTAAAGTCTTTAGTCACTTTGAATCAGTTAGACATTCTTAGGCTGAACCATGCAATATTGCATTGTATGTGGATGGTTCCCCATGGTTGGAGCTCACCAATAGTGGGATTTGTTTTGAAGTGATATAGTGAGTAGTCAGTATAACGTGTGGAAATAACCCTAGATGACTGAACCTTGCAGGTAGTCAACATGGTGGATAAGTGGGTTAGGTTGATGTTAAAGGGGTAGTGGAAGCTTCGAAGTCCAATAGTGTGTTCCACTTTTGTGTCATTGGAGAAATCGAAGTGTCAGAGCTGTTGGCATGTGCAGGATTGAATTCTTTGCCCCGTAGGAAAATAAGGCTAAGAAGCAACTAAACAGCAGCTAGATTTCGTGGGGCAAAAGCAGATATCAAGGTATTCCTAATCCAGCATTACCCCTCTCACATTTGAAGGACATCTGTGAAGCAAAAACATTATTAAGCTTGTGGGATTTAAGTCTATATGGTGCATATTTATTTTAGCCAGAAATGTTTTACAGAAGCCATGATTTCTTCCCTAAGTAACTCAGAGTATGTATATAGAAACTGCAAAAAGCAGTCTGGGGAGATGGCTTACTAGAGAGACATGAAACCTCAAGTCCAACTCTCCCAGAACCTATAAAGAAAGAAAACCTAGCAATTTAGTGTTTCTAGTCCCAATGCATAGAGACAGAAGGGCATCTGAGATTGGCCAGCCAGTCTGACTGAAATGAGGAACTCCTCTGATTTAGTCAGAGACTCTGCCTCAAAAAAATGAGAACTGAGGAAGATACTCAGCACCTTGGTATCCACATGCATGTGGCATACAGATTCATGTAAACTGGTACACACACACACACTCACACACTCACACACACACGCACGCACACACACAAATACAACACGACAAATACAGAGTTGAAGATATAATCACACTTTTCTCTCTCGTCACTCTCTCTCTCTCTCTCTATCTCTGTGTGTGTGTGTGTGTGTTTAATATTAGATATTATTAAGGGATGAATCAGAAATGAGTAAAAGTATGGCAACTATACTTGTTCTTAAAACTTATGTCCAGGTAGACAGCATGTGTTACAGAATGTGGGTGGAGTATCCAATGCCTCCCTATCAGTCTTTAAGGTACTTGCTTGCTCTCATTCTGTGTGAAACCAAGTATCCACATCACAGACACAAGTAAACACTGAATCATCTCTTTTCTCCCCATTTTTCCAAGTTCATCCAATATTTTAGCTTAGAAAAATATTCAGAATCCAGTAACACATCAGATAAGAGTTCTCAGTTGAAAGTTTTACTATTTATAGTAAGAGTTTCAGAATATAGGCTGAAAAATTGTATCTGATGTTTGTAGATTGAGATATGGTTGGATGCTTAGTCTTTACGGATACTAATTGCTATTGTTTGGGAAAAATCAGATATCAACCTCTACATCTCACCCACTGGTAAAGACACACAGAAAAGATGTCAGGAAATGGTAAATGCCCCATTTCTTTGTAAACACTGAAGTTAAAGGGTAGTGTTGTGTGTCATCCATCTTTTCTTTCCTAGGAGAATTTGACATTCTCAAATTCTAAAAATGTGTTCCTTTCCTCATTATAAGCAGTTTGTATTCATTGCATTGGGGACTTAATCAAATAAACTTACTTTAATTTTACATATTGATTTAATCCTATTTTTGATCATGGGATCAATTTTAGCTAAAATTCACCCCTTTTTAAGTCTGGAGTGGAGACTACCTCTGTTCTCAAAGTGGGATGTCCCAATGTGACTGACAGATTGTGTCTGAAGCCCACCACTCGATGGTGGGGTTCCCTGCATCCCTCAGTTACCATTTGAATGGAAAGCCTTTAATCACATTATTGTGATGCCAGAACTCCAAAACTACGATTTTTCACCTCTCAATCCTAATTCAAAATGCTATATTGATACACAATTAAGGCATTTCGAACCCTCCTAGTGAACAGAATTAGAAATGTTGCTGTATGGTTTGGCTAAATTTTGTGAAGCAGAAAGGAAGTCTATTGAGTTACCAATGTAAATGTTGCAGGATTTGATTTGTTTGCAAACTATGAACAAATAACACATGGAATACTTATGATAAGCTAAGTCTACGAGGGTGTTATTTTGACAGTGTTATTGTGGAGAAGACTAGACTGGCTCCAGATCTCCCTGTTGTATGTCCCTGGATTAGCTTGGCATCCAAAGAGACTTATTTGCCTTGGTGGCAGAAGGAACTACAGCATTGGGCACCTGCTATCACAGTGGCTGCTGGGTTGGCAGCCACAAAGTGGTCGTGTCTGTCACCTGTCCTCTTGTTGGTAGATTGCTGGCTGTTTTCCACTGTCAAATGCCATTTTTCTGTCATCACCTTTGGAAATTGTGGCTCTGGCCTTTCCAGTTACAGATTCATTACGTTAAATTCAAAAAGAGCACTTACTCTCAAATATTGATACTTATTTAGCTCCCAGTATGTTGAGAAATCATGCATAAATATATTCTCGAATCTATAAACTGTCAAAACTGGAGATCTAGTAAAAAATATATTGGGCTTTTAAACATCACATGGCATTGGTCAAATTACAGAAATATTTATTTCTGTGGCAGTAGAGTAACACGTTTACCTAAGATGAAAGAGAACAGGCGTTTGTTGTTGCTGGAACTGTGAGGAAAGTATGGTAGTGCATAAAGAGTATGAAGGTATTATTTTGAGAAGTAAGAAAGGCTTTCAGGGGGAAGCAGGAAAAAGCAAAGACGATAAGGGGAAATGGCAAAGAAGAAACCAAACGAGAAGGCCTCTAAACGTGCAATTCCTCATGCAGTCAAAGCCTCCATTCCTTTTAGAGTTTTATCTGTACAGATGGGTCATCACTAGACTTGACAAGATAAGAGAGCACTGAAAAATGAAATTGGACAAGATTACAAATAATGTTACATAATAGGTTTTGAAACGCCTCCCACAGCTAGCCAGGATCCTTTCGTACATTGTGATTTCCTTGGTCCTTCCGTTGGTTTCCCCCGTTGGAGATCCGCTGCACAGAGTGGGTGCTAAACACTGTGCTGGCCATCAATTCCAAATACCCTGCTGTGGTTCCAGAAAACAGCCTCTCCTGAAGTTGGCCTCAGAGGAAAAGTAGAGGGCAACCAGCAAACGCGCATTTGTTCTACAGATTAATAACTGAGTCCTGGAAATTTATATTAAGGCTTTCCTGGTAGAAAGCTAATGAGAGAGTAGAATAATTAAAAGACAGGATTATAAATTGCTGCAATGAACAATAATGATATACTTGGAATTTTAAAAATAATTTCAAACTATTGCCCTATGACAAATTTTTTAAAAAGAAGGCTACACAATCAAAATCATACACACACACACACACACACACACACACCCCCACACACACACACACACACACACACACACACACACACACACACACACACGACATTTCTTGTTAAGTCTAAAGATTTCCCCTTTAGTCTTACATGTTTGTTATTCCATCAGAATAAAGAAATCAGGGCTAGAGAGATGGCCAAGACATGGAGTGTTCACTGCTCCTAGTAAATTTGAGTTCCTTCTATGTGCCAGGCCTTTTGTACAATAGGGTTGCAGAGATAGAAGACATGTCCTTTTCACTGTGGAGCAGGAAGCTGACAGCATACCATCTCACTCACACAGGTGACTCACAACTTCAGGATCAATAGAAAATCATTGCACGCTTGTGTGTATAGAGAGCAGTGCTGGTAAGGCCTAAGAGAGGGCTAAGAAACCAAAAAGGGACAGAGATGGTGGATTTCTTTCTTTCTTTCTTTCGTTCTTTCTTTCATTCGTTCATTCATTCATTCATTCATTCATTCATTCTTTCTTTCATTTTTCCTTTTTTCCCTCTTTTTTGGAAGCTTAGGAAGACATTGGAGAAGAAGGAAGCTAGCTAGACTGAGTGTTGTTTTTGGCAGCACTGTCTATAGCAAAGGAGGTGAGGTGTGAGTGCTGGTCCTGGGAAACCATCTCCTCCATGGAGCTGAAGTTTTATAAGAAAGAGCAGCCCCTTGAATCATGTTGAAAATGAAGAAGGGCAGAGGAATAAGAGGGGTCATATGGGGTGGAAAAGGACTCCTCCCTCACCTCTCAGCTACCAATACCGATTGTACAAAGGGAATGCAAGTGTCAAGGCAAAAGACTCTCAAAATAGGGCTCCAGCCCATTAACTGAGAACAAAGAAGTCTGTATCTACAAAAGAGGAGAAATAAAGGTCTGTGCACATTAGCTAATGATACACACCAGAAACCCCTTGTGAAGCTAAAGAAAACCATATAGAATACTGTGATGTGAGTTAAATATTTTTTCCTCAGCTTTTTGGATGTATGAAAACAAATAGAAAGCTTTGTTGGATTGAAAATACTTAGGTTCAGCAAAAGATGAGTTAAAAGGAAAGAGAAAATGAAGTAAAGTGAGTGTTAATTGAACTCCTGAAAAATATAAAAGATAAAAACCCAAAATAAATGAAAACTAAATTGCAAGGTGTTCAGGGGAAATGCACATGTTATGCAACAGCACATTTAATGTCTATAATAAATGTAAGTAGCCCTAACTCCATTAGGTGAAAACCAGACATTGGCAGGATGGGATTTAAAATACAAACAGTCCAGTTATATGATGTTTGTAAGACGGACAGAAAAGGATCATAAAAGATCCACCATGTAAACAATCACATTCAAACTGGACAGGCACACAAGGGTAAGTGCAGAGCAGTAAATACTTCCAGTAACAAAGCAGTACACATTCATAAAAGGGTCAATTCTCAATGAACAAAGCATGATAAAGGTGTGTGCAGTGAGAATCAGTACTTTGAGTGCTTAAAGAAGTAGGGATGCTGAGTCGGTACCTTAGGTAAAGGCACATGCCATCAAGCCTGGCATCGTGAGGTCAGCATCTGGGAACCATGTGCTGGAAAGAGAACTGATTTCTGCAAGATTTCTAACCTGCGCGCGTGCACTCACGTACATGTGCATACACACCAATTTGTTTTCCATTCCTGTGATGACCACTATGTCCCAAAGCACCTTCTGTGGGAAGTGTTTCTTACATTAGATGGGAATCTGAGTAGAAACTCCAGCCAGGAGAAGTGCTGCTTATTGACTTGTCCCAGGCTTCTGCTCACCTAGCTTTTTACTGAGCCCAGCAACACCTGCCTAGGTGGGAATGGCACCTCTAGCAGTAGGCTGGGCCCTCCTGTGTCAATAAGCAATCAAGAAAATCCTCCACAGATATTGCCACAGTCCAGTTTGATTAAAGCAACCCCCTAATTGAGACTCCCTCAGATGACTGTGGGCTATGTCAGGTTGACAGCTGAAGCTAATGAGGATATATGACACACGAAGTAAATAAATCAATATAAATATCAATATAAATAATAAGATACAAGGAGAAAAAAAAAGAAAGAAAACAAACAAACAAAACTAGAGAACTCAAAATATACTTTGATTAAGCCACAATTAACGATGCACTCTCAGTAATTGCTAGAATTGTTACTTTATTCAGAAACTCAATAAAGATTTAGAAGATCTCAATTATCTTATGAAGCAATATGATTTAGTTGATATTTACAGGACTTTCTATCCAGTACTAGTAGAATATATGCACATGGAACATATGTTAGAATAAACCATATTGATAGTAAATAATCCTCATTAAAACAAACTTTAAAATTTAAAAGAATTATGGGCTACTGAGATTGTTCATTGGGCAGTGGTACTTGGTGCTGAGCCTGATGGCTAGAATTCTGTCCCACAGCCTACAAGGTAGAGGGAACCAACTCCTACACATTGTCCTCTTACCTCCACATGTGCCCTGTACCATGTGTACACACATGCACCCCCCCCCCCACACACAAATACATCTCTCATCTCTTTTCACTTGAAAGAATTGAAACCAGTACTCTGGAACTCAGTGGAACATATCAGTAGCTGGTGGTTTTTCTCCTCCTGCCAGTCCCGCCACTCTTCAGCCCCAAATAAGCACAAGGGCACTATGTTAATTATAAAACTGTTGGATGGGGGGGGGAATGGGGCTTCTTTTGGCTAGCTCTGTCTTAATTATTAACCCATTGCTACTGATCTTGACTTACCAGAGAATCTCTGGACCTGTTTCCTCATTTTGCAGATACATGGTGTCCTCTTTTTCTGGTGGGCTTCCTCTTTCCCAGCCTTCTTGTCATCTCCTAGCTCTGCCTATCTTCCTGCCTCTATTGTCCAAACAGGGTTTTATTCATCAACCAATAAGAGAAACATACATACAGAAGGATGTCACCTATCCAGAGGCTACTAATGACTGACAGTTGAAGTAGTTGGGGGAGTTTCTCTAACTGAAAATCTTGTTCTTCGACCCATTATTATGAAAAGTTATTGGCTTAGAATATGGGAAATGGATATCTCTCTCATCTGACAATGACCAAATGGATAATGAAGCATGCTAGTTGGTGGCAACTAATGGTAAATCGTTTCTCTATCCATTTTATTTTACAGCCTCTCTGTTGAAAGGATTGAAGCATGCCAACATTGTGCTGCTTCACGACATCATCCACACCAAGGAAACACTGACACTTGTCTTTGAATATGTGGTAAGTGAAATAAGAGTTCAGGCTGGCTAAATATGAATAAAATCTGTGCAGGGCTAGGAGTTGATTTTTAAATTGCTTCACTGAATTGAGTGATTTTTCTGAGTACATGTGATAGTATTTTGCATAAAATAATGAGATATTTCTGGGTATGTCTGTTAGAATATCTAGAAAAATATTAAGTTGCATTTGTTAGGTATGTGGCTTATTTGTAGCCTGTTTGTTACAGGTGTGCTTACATTGTGGTTTTTAAGCATATCAAAAAGGATGGTCACTACCAAAGGAACCCAGGAGACAGCAGCAAATATTTTCCTTGGGGCTTGTAATTTGGTTTCACAAAAGCATCCTTAGGAAGATTTTTAATTTTTTTTTTCTTTTTGCGCAGTGTTGGGGGTTCAAAGTTTTCCTTCTCAGCTATTTCAGCTATTAACTAAAGCTTCCCGATTTCACAGCATACCATGTAACAATCTTCTTGTGTTGAGAGTGTCACAGGCTTGGAAGACCTGAACTTCAACTAGTAATTAATCTTTCTTCGTTTCCCCTCACTAAAACATATGGTGTTTGTGTAGCAACCGTCTCAGCATTTAACTGTGGAATCATGAAATGTAACCATGATAATTAGCATTCCAGTTTTCACAGATGGATCTGAGAACATGTAATTTATAAGATACAAATGACACCGGTGCCGACTTTTTATTGAGAAGAATAGCTACCAGGATTTTGACTGTATTGAGGTCTCGTTTTTATAATCACCAAACTAGTTTTTTATTGAAATAATTCCCATTTTTTCTTAAAAGTATAAAAGAATGAATATTTAAAGCATTTTTATCTTCCTAATGTGTGCCTGTGTCTATTTATCATTTGAAAATTGCTGTCTCATGAAGAAGCCATTCATCTTATTTATTTACATATAAATGATAGATACATTTGAATAATATGGTAATGTGGCTGCAAGGACAGCTAGAGCTATCAAGTTGCATATATTACATGCTACCAAGAATGGAAGCAGATTCACACTTCAATGCAAATATAATTTCTTTTGTTTCCTCTGTGATTTGGAGTCAATAGTACACTGAGCTGACTTAGGTTTGGAACTTTCCATTAATGTTTTCTAGTATGTTTGATTAACATATTTCAATGAAATATAGATTTTTCTCTCTATATTCACCACCTTCCACAATGCTTTATAGAAAGAGTGTTTAAAGATGTACTTATTCCCTCCCTCAAATTGGACAATTAACACCACAAGAAAAAACAATGTTTGGAACACCAAAATTAACACACCTCATGTTTATTTTCCTGTACAGTCCACTGGCATGTAGTGAAACACACACACATATATATATTAATTAAATGAATGTATACTTGTATGCATATATGCACACATAAACATGTGGCTTTGCTCCTCACTATGTTCTGAAATAAATATTAAACATTATAATCTAAAGTTCCCAAGCTTTGTAATGATATTACCATATATTAAAGTTTATGATATCAAACTTATATTCTGAGCAGCATTAATTCTGTTGCTTCATGCTACTAATAGTACTTCTTGATGATCCTGGTGTTACTATCAGTATTCCCAAGTTCTCAGGAGACTGAGGCAGGAGAGTCATAAATACAAGGCCAGCCTGGATTAGGGAGCAAATTAAAGGTCAGCCTGGTCAATTTAGGAAGATCCTGTGTCCAAAGAGATTGGTATGCAGAAACAGAGCTTTGGGGCAGAGGAGTGTTTTCATTACTTTTCTGTTGCTGTGACAGAGTGCCATAACAAAACAAAGTATAGAAGGGTTTATTCTGACTTATGACTCCGGAAGGGGTGAGTCTATCCTGGGGTGAAGCAAGACAGTTTGATGAATGTTGAGACATTAGTATATCTTTGCTTTAATGTTAGAATTCCATTCTTACTTTGGGGTGACATGTCGGCAAGCATCAAGCATAGAAGCAGGGAAATGAAAGACAAAGGTGAAGGCAAATCAGAGTTGGGGAGAGACTGTGAACTCCCAAAGCCTGTCATCAGTGATATGTGTCCCTCCACCCAGGCTGCAATCCTCAACAACCTCCCCAGAAGTGCCACCAGTTGGGTTCCAAATGTTCAGCTATGTGAGCCTATGGGACTTGTTTGTCAACCAAATCAACACATGCCCATGCCTAGTTTATCCAGTACCACCAAAACAGACAGACAAACAAGCAAAAAGCCAAAGAAAATAAGGACCTAAGTTAAGCAATGTGGGAGAAATCAGTATGCCACACTCTTAAAATCCTTGATTTAAAGGTAAAGCAAGACAGTTTGATAGTTTTTTGGACACTGTTATACCTTCCTGCTTTCATATTAGAACTGTTTCCAGTGGCTTTTTGTAGGTACACCTATCAGCCGCACTATATACTGTTATTTATGACAATGCCCATGCAATGTAATGCATCTCTACCCCTTTCTTTGACAGAGAACTCTAATCCTAGCTCTTTTATATTATTCCCACAAATGACGATTTAGGTCTTTGAAAGCCTTCTGAAGGCCAGAATAATGACATAAGTGACAAAAATGTTAGTGATACAGGAAAATACTCAAGGAAATGACTTTGGAGGCAATTAGCATAGTGGTTCAGTGGCTAGTGATGTATAAAAAAGAAGCAAAAGACAGCCAGCTATGTTGTCACATCCCTTTAATCCCAGCACTCTGAAAGCAGAGGCAGGCAGAGCTCTCTATCAGTTCAAAGTTACATGGTCTACACAGAAAGTTCCAGGACAGCTAAGGCCACTTAGTCAGAACCTATCAAAAATAAATAAATAAATAAATAAATAAATTACATCACAACACAGACCAGCCAGCAAGCCCACCCAACCAAGGCCTACATCAACCCCCAAATAAATAAATAAATAAATAAATAAATAAATAAATAAATTGGACTTTAAGAACAAGAATGATCAGGCGATTCTGGCCAGCCTGATCCAGAGTGAGAATTATGGCAGAGAGGTGTGCTCTGAGCACCTGCATCCATCAAGAGTATTAAAAACAGGTTTCATTTCTCAATTGCTTGTGTGGCTTCGCTGGGGAAATAGGTATCACCTCCTTGCTAATGATGTCAAACTAACCTCTGCAGCCTCACTGCTTCATTGGGTTTTTCCATCCAATGATGCATTAGAATTTTTTTGGTATAGTTTGCCAAAATGAAGTTATATGTCATATTTTGACTGTACAGGACCCCACAGAGTGAGTGTCCAGTTTTTTTGTAATGGCAAACATGCCAGTTTCTCATCAGGGTTCACATTACACACTGGTCTTAGTGGTGCATGCTTTTAATTTTAGCACTCAGGTGACATAGGCAGAGATGTCCACAAGTTCCAGCCAGTCAGCACTATATATTGAAATCCTATGTAAAATAAATGAATAAATTCACAAAGCATAGCAACAGGTTTCCAATCCCACTGTATTCATTCCAACACAGAACATGCTTTCGTGACCCCCTGAGCCCTCTCATAAGCAGTCACTTGATTAACTTTATTACTCAGTTACAGGTAAAGATGTGTGTTGAACTTCAGATGACATACTCACGTATTCTCCCTTTGTGAAATTGTTTACATTTCAGATAGTTGAGAGGAATCTAGTTACCAAAAGATGGTTTAAAATAAATCTCTACATCTATGGATGCACCAGATAATACAGAATATTGGCAGAATTCCAAACTATAGTTCAACATTAAGTTTTGATAATCTTCATTCTCATTAATTATTGTTTGTTTGTCCCAGGATTTGATTTTGTGTGTTCCAAGGACTGTAATGAGATCTGAGCAAACAATGGCCATGAAGTCTGCTTGTCAGATCACCATGTTTTTCTGTGTATCTGCTTCAAGAGCTTTTCCCAAACCTATTGATTAGGGCATTGACATGATCAAGGAGAAAAGTCAATTGCAGAGTGCTAGAAGGCACTGTCCTTGACCTCATTCTCCTGGTGTCTAGTGATTTTGATAAAGAAGTGGTAATGTTGTGTTTGGCCAAGCTGTGTTTGTTGTAGGTAGGACCCATAATTAGTAATTAGAGTGATGTATGTAATCAAGTGTCAGAAAATAGTCTTGATGAAATCATGAGTTCAGCCTTTAAGGTAAATTCTGTGTTACACAGTGTGCTTGGCTCTTTCCCTAAAGGACAGTTTGACCAAATATAGAAAAAGACAGTGCAAGCCATTTACTTATGAGTGATTCATGGAAAACAAGACTGGTTCTTTCTTTGCTCTAGTGTGAGCTGGCATTGAGATGTGACAGAGGAGAACAGTCAGTGTATGGTGTGTGTGCCTTGACAGGAACTGGAGTAAAGTAGTATTGATGCAGGTCAGCCAATAAGATGACAAGGTGGCAACAGAAAGAGTGATGAGAAACCAGGCACACAGAGAGGAGAGGGGACACAGTGCCTGTGCTCTAGAGGGGCTGCAGGAGCCACGTGTGAGACTTCCAGGAGACCTGTTGTAGCTCAAATTTGGAAAGACTATTCCATTGCTCTGTGTTACTAGTAAACTAAATTTGGCATCTTAGAGAATAAGGAACACTTTATCACTAAATGTGTTCATTCAGCAGGATGGGGGGAATCAAATCTGAATTGTAGTGTATGGGGAGGGGGATGTGTGTTCTAACCTGTGCTGTATGCATAGCACTAAAATGTTATTGTAGTACCTTAGTACAGGGGAAGTCATGGTCCCTACTGGAACCTGGAGTACTCATAAGATAGCTCTGTTTTGCTGATAAAGAAAACCAGGTTCATTCAAGTACTCCCCTCTGCTCTTACTGTGTCCTGTCATCTTCTGAGTCTGTGTAATGATGAAGAGGTCCCGCTTCCTATCAAGATTCACAAAACAGGCTGGTTGTAGTATTAATCTAGGCATCACCAAGTTAGATAGCAAGGACCAAGTTTCACTATTACATAAACTTGGCACCATTTATTGTGAAAATATTTTTGTGGTCATTCACTTGATCACTAATTGATTCATTTGCCCCAATCCTAATTCAGAATAGTAAGTTACACAGTCTAAAATGGAAGTGAATCTGACCTTTAACTTGCAGAAAGTAAATGCCTGATCATCTACAGTTACATGTATATTCCACTATTTCACACCATTTTGTTTGAATGCATTCTGCCTTGTTATAAGCACTTTCTCATCAGCCTGGTCCCACAGCAGTGTCAAACCCAAATATCACACAGAGATGCTTTATTAGATATAAACCTGTTGGCCTGTTAATAGCTTTTCTTATCGGCTAGCTACCTATGTCTTAAATATTAACCCATTTCTATTAATCTAAGTGTTTCCACGTGGTCTTACCTTGCCGGAGAGAGGTTCTGGACATCTCTTAAGACTCTACATCTTGACTCTTCCTACTACATCTCCCAGAATCCTCCTTGTTTCCTAATCCCACTGATCTTTCTTTCCTACTTGCCAACAGTGCTTTATTAATTAACCAATAAGAGAAACATATTTATAGAATGACATCTCCTATCACTGCCTCTGTGGATTTTTTTGTTGTTGTTTTCACTTTAAATTCTCATTTTATAATTCTATCATTGTAACCACGGCATTCTTTACTTGAGAAATCATTGGGAAGATGAGAACTGTATTAAAAGAGGGTTTCTTAGGAAAGAAAGGCAGTCTTAATTTCCCTCATTAGAAGTGCTGTTATAGCTCTTCCGCCAGCCATTGGCTAGAGAAAATGAAAAGCGGTGGATTTCTTCCAGACTAATGTGGTTTGATCAAGTCAGACCGCCTGAAACAGAGTACCAGGTGATCCTACATTCAAAACAGCTGGACAAAGCAGCCTTGCAGACTACAGCCAGGATTTCTGCATCTTCTTAGAATCCCCCATGACAGCGCACCTTACCAGCAGCAAGTAGTTTGGAAAGAACGATGCTCAAATTCCCAAATATTGTCTATAAATGTTTGTTTTCATTTAAATGGACTTGGTTATAAGGAAAAAAAGACATAAAAAAGAAATGCTGTTATATTTCTTAAGGAAATAGCAGTCGTACATGACTGTGCATGTTAAGTTGTGGGGAGACAAGAAAGTGACAGATTAAGTAGAGTAAAACTATCAAAACTGATGAGTTCATAGGAACTAGAGAAAGCATTAATTATAAATGCAACAGTTTTTTTTTTACTTGATGAATGTGCCCAGATCAAGAGGAAGATAATCAATGATTCCAGTTACCTTAATTTTGATTAGGTCAGTAAATGCTTAGAAAAAGCATCTTTAGCAATTCTAAGTGTGAATGTGCACATTGCTATATAGGACACAAAATAGAGTGGAGATAACATTTTACCAATTTTCACAATAACTTAAATTCTTGTCATTTCAGTGTGTTTTTCTTTCATCTTATTTACTGTGTGTGCATGTGCATGTGTGTATCCATTCCTCTGTGTGTGTGTGTGTGTGCACATATATGTATGCATTTGTGTGCATTTGTGTATGTGTGCATGCACTCATGCTGGTGTATTGGTTGTATTTGTCATGTGTTGGGTACACTCGTGTGTGTGTGTGCGCGCATGCTTGTGTGTGTGTGTGTGTGTGTGTGTATGCTTGTGTGTGTTTACACAAAGTCTCCTGTAGCACAGGCTGTTCTTGAAGTGCTGATCCTCCTACCCCCACCTCCTAAGCAATGTCACAGTGCCTAGTTTTCCTTGTTTAATAGTTATAATTTTCTTGTTTCTTATGTGACTATTTAGCTTAGGTCGTATTGCATTTTAAAATATTGTGCATTCTTTGCTGTGGCAACCATGTATTTGTGGTGAAATCTTGTCATGCTTGCTTAGAGATTAGATTCCTTCAGTCTTAGGGTCTTTGGGTCTTTAGGAAAACAGAAGTCTTCACCTTGTACCTTCTATATTAAGAAAACCAATTCTGTCCTTTCTAAACATGAAACAAAACTTTTTTTTTTTTACTGTCTTTTAAATAGCTAGGAGTTAAACTGTAAGAGTAACATGTACCTTTAACGGCTAAGTCAGATCGCTAGCCGCCCCCCCTTACTATTTCATGGGGAGTCATAAGTCTGGCACATCTCTTTGAGGCAGGACCAACCCTCCCCCACACTATATATAGGCCAAGCAAGGTATCCCTCCAAAGAAAATGAGCTCCAAAAAGCCAGTTCAAGCACTAGGGATAAAACCTTGTCTCACTGCCAGTGGCCTCACAGACTGCTTAAGCCACACAACTGTCACCCACATTCAGAGGGTTTGGTCCTGTGCAGTTCCCCCCGTTTTTAATTTTTGTCATTGCTTCAGGACCTCTCAGAGCACAGGGATGGCAAGTCTTTTCTTGATTCCTTTTATGCTCTTCCCTCTTGTTTGTTTTGGGAGTCCCCCCTCCCCCATCTTGTGGATTATTTGATGAACATAATTCTGATACTGTCCAGTGATAAGCATGGGAAAGGTATTTGTAGCTCAGCATTAATGCTTGATTGACAGTTTAGCTGGATGCAGTGATTTGGATTGGGAATAATTCCATTTGAATTTTAGTAGTTTTTGTCTTATCTGCCATTACTTCTCTTTAGGTGACTGCTCTTCATCATGTCTGTTCTGAAGTTTTATATTGGAAGCAAAATGAGACCACAATGTATCTTTAATTTCACTGGTCCAATCTGTCATAGTGGGAATCTCAAGTCTTGTCATTAGTTTTTACTTTTATTTTTTATTTTTTCAGAGAGTGTGCGTTTGTGTGTGTGTGTGTGTGTGTTTTTGTGTGTGTGTGTGTGTGTGTGTTGTGTTGTGTGTGTGTTTGTGTGTTTGTGGGATGTGTGTCGTTTTGTGGTGTTTGTTTCTCTTTAACTTTCTGGGAGACCCCAAAACAATTTTCCCAAATTCATCCCCATTTTATGATGTGGCAAGAAACATATGACTGAATATTCCAGATTTCCCTGTACTCACCATGACTGGTTATCATCTACTTTTTGGCTATTCAGAAGTCATGATTGGATTTGCATTTGAGTAATTATGGGTTGAGCATCTTTTTAATGTACATATTTCCTGTGCTTAAACAATTTTCTTCAATTATTTTGTACAATTTCTCCTTTAATCTTCTCTACATTCTTTCTCTGTATAATTTAAAATCTGACCTTTGGGTTGCTTTTCAAATTTTCTTTTTTTTCCTCTCCCATTTTTATTTTATTTTTGCTTCTCTTTTCCCTTAGCTCAGGATTAATGGACATTTTCTCATTTTTAAATTTCACATATTATATTTAAACTTTCATATTTTGAATTGTTTGAATTTCTGATATATCTTATCTCAGAGTATTCCATTTTTTAAATCCTTTTCTCATTTTAAAGGTGCAGAATGTTTTTTATCTACTAAAAATATTAATTAGCAGTAGTATTTAATACTAGTGAAACTGTTTGCCCCATGTTACTTATTTTTTCCTGTAGTTTGTTGTGGCTGCTATGTTTAAATTTAAAGACTCTGATCAGCTACTTGATATAGAACAGGGTGATTGAGATGTCTGAGTATGTGGGTAGGTGGTAGACCCTGATCTTCAACCAAAGAAGGAACTGCTCTGTTTTGTAGAGAAGCTCTGAATGCTGTTGCCTATCTTCACAGTGAAGATTCTTCCTGTACTTTCTTACAAACTTAATTCTTTGAGAATTTCACAGAGTATACTTTGATCATTTTCATACACCCCTCCTCCAACTCATATAGAGATCTACCACTCTTCCTTATCCACTCTACTTTGTGTTCCTACTTTTTTTAAACCTATTGAGTCCAATTTATGTTTTCCATATAGTCTTGGGATGTGGCTATTCACTGGAACATAGTCACAGACAATAAGAGTAAGGAATAAAGACTGTTGTGGAATAGATTAGGGGATAGGACTGCACTTAATATTCCTAATTCGTATGAATTTCAGTTCACATATCCCCTCTATGTTTAAGAAGTGATCCTATCTGTAAACAGCTAGGAAAGTCATTTAAAGATTAAGTAGCTATTGATGTCTTTCAACTAAGTTCCATATGTAGACTGCCTGTGTCTTAGTGTCACTGTCTCCTGACACTTCTGTATATAATCAGTATTGCTTCTAGTCTTTCCTCACTGACAATGTGATATTTGTTCCTTTGTGTTTTGCTATGCTAATCTGGCTATTTGTTTTGGAGGACCTGATATGTGGTGATACATGGATTTAACAGAATATAAACTAGATATGTGTTCTGTTTGTCATCTTTATCTTGGAATCTTAAAATGTTTAATTATGAGTGATTCTTAAGCTTGTGATTATATAAATCACTGCACATTAATGTTGTGAAATACAAACCATTTAGCTATTCACCAGTTGTTTATCAAATGTGACAAAGGTCACAACAGTGACGATACTCAAATTAACAATGATTGCATTACCATCAAATCCTTAAAATTTTAGAGGCATAAATAAAATTTAAAGTGTGTCTTTATTAGGACTTTTTTATTTGGATAGAAATATTTATCCTCACTAATTGGTGTTTGTTATGACTTAGTGATCGTTTGGTAGTGGTATACACAACAATATGCATTTGTGCTTTAGAGAACTAGGTGGTGGACGGAATTTAAAACAATTATTCAGAAAATACTCTTTTGGTATTTTCATCATTTCATCATTTACATCATTTACATCACTAACAACTTAATTTTGGGGGGGGCAGATCTTCAATATTCTGAGTTAAATTCCAGGTTCAGTGAGTAATTTACCTTTTTTAGCTATCATACACACACACACACACACAAACACACACACACACACATAAACACACACACTCCAGTTTTATATCTTCAGCAGATGCTCATGCTTCATCTCCATTTCTTAATCCAAGAACTAAAAAGCTAATTAGTCATGGCAACTATTTGCTAAGTAAGAACTTTTCATGTGGGGAATTTTTTCTTAATTTGTGATCTGCTTTATGTGAATGCTGTATGTTATTAAAGTTACTGGATTTTATCATAGTTTTCAAAAAATTAATTCAAATATATACATATTTAATATCCTTCCTATGTTTTACCATATTACTAGTGAACAAAATATTGAGTAGGATTTGCCTAATATCAAATATTATATTACTCTTTTCAGGAAGAATATACACCCTTTCCTATCTCACTTGGGCATGACATATCCTTTGCTTAGCAAATAAATTATGAGAATTATATCTTGCTTTTATATAACATGGCCAGTCCTTACTAACATACTTCACGCCATGTACTTTCCATCACTCCAGTGATTATACTGCTGCCAGGTCTTGTCTTTGAAGACATGTGATTCATTCTCACGTGCATCGTGCATATGACCTTTGGATGTTTATGCATGTATAATTTTTATACATTGTTACAATGTATTTTCAAATTATTTTGAACACACAGACGGATTCAAGATCAGTGTATATGATTGTGTAATGCCCATTCCCACTTTTACGTGAGCATACCTTGTTAATTAACATAAAAATCACATACTTGTCTTTGATGTAGTTTCATATTTTGCATAAGTATAAATAAAATTCCCAGTAAAATCATTCTGAGCAATGATCATTTTCAGACAATTTTTCTGATCACTTGTTTCTGCCCTTTTTAACTTTCAGTAACCTCCTTTTCCCACTGGGGGCTGTGACTTGGCTTTGTTTTCACAGGATTTCGTATCACCAGCAGTGTCAAATGTTCACTGTGTGTCTGGTCACTTTCTTTGCCAAGTGTACCTCATGCTCATCTCCTTGGTAGAAATTATAACCAGTTTCAGATTATGAGTATGGTGATTGTGTGCCAAGCCCACTAATTAGTTAGAAGTAAATATTGAGAGGTATTTTTTCTGCAGTTTGACTGTGTGGGTTTACTTTTGGTGTGGTTTATTCAAGTTTGAATACTAGTGCTGCCTTTTAAAAATTGGCTGAAGTGAATTTTTAAATACTTTATTCACCCTCGAATCAGGAAAGCATTACCTGAATTCGTCTATAACTGAGCAGTGAGCTTTTATTCTTTTCCTTGAAAAAAATTTTTTTGGCAAGTTGAACCAAACAAGATGTGGGAGGGGCATTGTGAACATTACTTCACTGACTAGACCTTAGCATTAGAGGCAAAAGCATATAATGGTGTGAAATAGCATTGGCATATGTTTCCAAAACCCTCCAAGGTTCATATTTAAAACAAGTATTCCTGCTAAATGTGCCACGTGCCTGGGAAGGGTTTTATTGTTGGAAGTGTTGCAAGTGTCTCAACTTTAAGGGAAAGAAAAGGAAATTGTCATTTCACTATATTTAGGCCATCCTGGGCTATATAGTGAACCTCTTCCTCCAGTAACACAAAAGAAAAACGAGAAGAAAAATGTGAGGGGGAAAGTGAGAAATCTTTATGGAAAAAAACATATGTTTCAAGTACACCACAGGGACAGCTGTAAGCTATTCCCTCCAACACGGCCTTAACAGACACTTTGAAGACTTTAGTGCTTGAAAGCCTTTCTCTAAACACTCTAAACACGTGTCATTATACATTGTGTATTACTCCAGCCAGGAAAATAGATTTCTAACGTAATTTTTTTTCCAGATATCTCTCGTTCAAGAGAGTTTTCATAGGTCCTGATTTGGAGTTTGTAGCCCACAGGCTTTCTTCCCTAGATAATCAGGCTTCATAACTAGACAGAAGAACTCTACAGCATTTAGGAAAAATTTTAATAACATTGCTTCAAATATACACTTCCCAGTTGCCTTGTGAGAATTTCATGAAGTTATATGCAGGGAAAGGGTGTTAGCAAGATTATAAATGTTTCCCTTGAATTGTGCAGAGGAAGAATGCTGTGGCATGAGCTTGTTTCAGTTGTATTTCTCTCATAGTTGTTAGAAATTCTCATGTAATGAAGATGTTTTGCTCATCTTTATGCTCATCTTTATCATTTATAATGCACTGGAAGGTTTATACAGACCTTTGAAAAAAACAAAACAAAACAAACAAAAACAAATCAACATAGTCTAATTGTTTAATATTTTCTTTTTTCTCATAATGTGTCCTAAAATTAATATTTTTAAAAATTAAAATTAATTCACTTGAAGCTTACTGAAGTATAGTTAATTCTCTAAACCACATGACTGTGTGACCAACTCCCATGTAAATGCTGTCCTACTCTTAGAGCAAGCTAATGAAGAGGTCCTTCTTTCATCCTTGAAGCCATCAATATATTCCATGTTGGGCATCCTAGCTAGGTACTATCACCCCAGTTCTTGAGAAATTGAAGCCAGCCTAGACTATACAGAGAGTTCCAAGCCAGCCTAACAACAGTATAATATCTTGTCTCCCTACAAACCCCAACAACAACAAACACAACCCAAATAACCAAACCCAAATGATTCTAGAATAGTCTTGTTATTTGCTACTGTGCTCTCTGTTTTAAATGCCTTTTGCTTATTGTTGCTCTCACCACATAATTTTGTGGTCTTCCATATTTCTTTAGGGTAGCTTCAGAAACTGTTTTCAGAATTAAGATATTATTGAGTACTATTCCAGATCCTTGTTTTGCATGTGTATTTGTGGGTATATGTATGTGTTTGCATGTGTGGGCACATGAGTATGGGAATACATGTACAACATATGTGAATATGTATTTGGGGGACAGAGGTTGAAATAGGGTGTCTCCCTCAGTAGTTCTCTGCTTTGGTTGCTAAGTTGGTCTCTCACCTAACACAGAGGTATCCACAGAGGTAACACAGAGGTATTCTAAACAGCCAACTTGATCTGAGTTCCCCGTCTCTGCTTCCCATATTGGCATTAGAGATAGGCTTCCAAACTCACTCGACTTTTTCATGTGGATGCTGGTGTTTTGAGTTCAGGTCTGCATGCCTGAACTCTCTCCCTTCTTTTCTGTTTGACCGGAGCTGGTCAGGCAAGAGGTACATACATGGGTTAGAAAATGAGCTATACTGCAGTGAGCTTCAAGTGTGTACAATTTTTAATTTTAAAAACAATTAATTTTAGGATACACTATGATAAAAGAAAATAGTAAACAATTTGAACCATTTTTGGTTTTCAAATTCTTATGGTAATTCAATGTTTAGTATATTCTGTTCCATGCCTCCCTATGTTTTTATTTTCCCTTAAAAACTGAACCTTGACACAAAGTACTATGGGCATTTTTAAATAGTGATTATTTGAAGCTGATGTTGTTCAGTTTTCTTATATGCTTTAGGCTCTGTGAGTGCTTTGTTGAATGCCACCTGAACCACACTAGGCAGCCCTTTCTTCCCTTGGATTTAAAGTGCACATTCAATACAGTTTCATAATGCTGTAAATGAGTTGCAGAATGTCTTCTAGGTTTTCACAGATTTCCTGAATTGTCCCCAAACTAGGCATTGAATTTGCTTAATTTCAAAAGGGAGGTCTGTTGGTTCCCATTCAGAAGTGCCTTAAGACTCCTGTAGCTACAAATGCATTTGAATTAGTTTCAGCAATATTGAAACTGGAGACAAGAATTTTGGAGTATGAATGTCTGCATTCTTTCTAAGAGAGAAAAGTAGTTTGCAGAAAGTATGACTGTCTTTGTGGGGCTATCTAATACATCTCTGTGTGATGGTCTTCCCAGAAGTCAAATAGTAAATATTTTGTTGTAATGGAAGTGATATTTAAGGTTGCTGGTTTTGCATGATAGGAAT
The DNA here is from genome assembly GCF_943737965.1 of Phodopus roborovskii. NCBI lineage: Eukaryota > Metazoa > Chordata > Mammalia > Rodentia > Cricetidae > Phodopus > Phodopus roborovskii. The sequence goes on along the minus strand of NW_026125520.1, from coordinate 114,416 downwards.
GTGGTTGGAAATGTCTCCTGTTCACTCACCAGCCCCAGGCTGCTCATGCATCTTGGATTTAGAAATGACAGCTAAAAGCATTGAGGCAGAGTTATGGACAGCCACACATAGGTTTATTATTACCACAAAGGAGGAGAATATGTTAAATGAGTAAAAAGAAATGTGTAATTCAATTAGAAGTAAATTGTTCCACACTGGTTATTATAGAAGAATTTTTGTGTAGCATAATCTACTTTTGTCCTAATTACTTTTACCCTCCCCCGGGAATATGTGTGTGGTTTATTGAGAGAATTTCAAACATTTCCTGTGTGGTTTAAAACCAGATAAAAATAAAATAGACTATAAATAGGCTTTGTAATATTTGAAGTGTCTGTGTAGATATATTGACAGTAAGACCTTTGCTTATATCAGGATATATATATTGGAAGGCCATGTTGTCTCTCCTCATGCTGTTACATGTTCAGAAGCACAATACTTCAGTTATAATTGGAACCACAGAGGAAAGAGGTGGAAACTCTGTGCTGGTTTACAAATGCATTACCATTGTAGCCTGAATAACAGTTGATTGCTTGCTCAAACTTGACATAACACCACAGTTTAAAACATGTTTTTTCTTATATGTAGTGAATGCAAGCTCCCTTCATTAGATGGCTGGAATGCCTGTGATTTTTGTCTTAAGTGCTACCTTTTCATTTCTCGTCATTAATGAGTGATTCTCATATTTTGGGACTTGCAACATTATTATTTGATTAGTTGTGATTCAGGACTGAAATAGGTGAGCACTCTTAAACTTCACAGGGAAAACTACAATTTCAAAGTCAATTTAAACCTGTGGGCTGCATGTTAAGAGCACTTTAAATGCCAGTGCTCAGTAATTTGATGTTTTAATTCTTGCCACAACCTGTGCTGTTCAAAATCAAGATTTTTACTTTGAGGAAAATGCTTTGGATTGCAGTAGAAGAAGGGACTGTTCAGCTTCTGTAAGTTTTCTTCCCTTTTCTGGAGCACTGATAGTTCCCTGGGGAATTGTGTAATGGTAATGAACTAAGGTTAAATAGACTTAAAGTTAGATAGACTTCCAAAGTGCATAGCCATTGTAAAATTGTCGTTTGAATTTGATACTCACCTTCTGATGGCATGCCAAAAAATTTAATCTATCATGTCTTCTATTGCTGTGGCAAATATCGTTAGGATGCAACTTAAGGGACGAAGGATTTATTTTGCAACACAGTGGAAGATATATAATTCCTTTATGGCAGGAGTACTTATTAGGGATGTGACGTGGGTGGTCATATTGCCTCTTCAGTCAGAAAGCCGAGAGAGGTGGATAGTAGTGTTCACCTGGTTTCTCTCTTCTTCCTTATCCTCCTCCCTCTTCCTCCCCTCCTCCTTCTCCCCCTTTCCTCCTCCATTTTTATTTAGTTAGAGCATAATCCCAAGGGGTGGTACCACCCACTTTCGGAATGGGTCTCTGGAAACACCCTCATAACCATGTCTGGTTATGGGTCTCACAGAGAATTCCTATTCTAATCAGCTGACAGTGATAATCATCACAGTTGAGGGAAAAAGTTGCATGAGTCATGTCTGAGACATGTCACAGTGTTAATAAAGGTAACCTTAGTCAATCACTACAATGCACCACCTTTGTCATACTCACAGTTATTATTATTGCCTTAAATTTGTGGCCATATGAGATACCACTGAAGAATGAATAATGGCTCTTTTAGAAAATTTCAGTGATTTTATTTGCAGTGTCTTGATCTCTTGTAATCAAGATTACCATTTTAAAATTCTCTATAATGGTTCTCTTGCATGGAAGAAGACAGGGTACCTGGTTGTGTAATATGATTTTCAAAGAATCCAACGTCAACAAGGGCAAAGAGGGCCTTATATTTTGATGTCTTCTATTTTTCTGCCTTACGAGCTAGTTCCTAACATAGGATACATGCCATGTTTTTTTAAACTTTATGCCTCAATGAATTTTTGTTCCTAAGTCATATTTTATTAATTTCATAATAGAATTAATTATAAGTGAGCTTTGGTGTTTAGACATAAAATTAATCCATTATTAAGAATACAGAAATTCTGAATTAGTTTTTAGCTTCTGTAACATCTCCATATTCTTATGCTTGAGACACAGATTGTTTTTCTTCTCACCATTATAAAAATCTTACTTAGTGTGAAGATATTGACTTCATGCTCTCTGTCAAATGGAAAATTAAATCAACAATGTGAAGGCTATGGAGGCTTTTTTAAAAATGTAATTTCAAAATTATGGGTTCTATTGGGTATCCTCTGTGGGATCTTTATTTTTAGCCTAGATGCTTAAAAATAGGACTGTGATATTTTTTTGTTCCATGTTTTGGAAGTGTTCCCGAAGTATATCAGGATTTGCTGACAAATACTGTGGACATCATACTTAACTTTACAAGTGAACAGAAGCAGATACATATGTTTGGGAAGGGGTTTTTAAAAACAGAATTAACCTGAGGAACTTGATGACTTTTGAATAGGGAGTTTGATTATTTGGAGCCAACCACTGAATCCTGAATTCATGAAGAAAAGAGAATAAAAAGTTCCATGAATACATAATGAATGTTAGGCCATACTTCACAATTGAATAGAATCATTTCTTCCCGTGGAAAATGGGCGAACCTTCATGGCCAAGAGGTTGCCACAGTTCCAGTAATTTTCTCAGCAGCAGTTGTCTGTGCAAGTGCATTGTTTTCTGTCCCCTGACCCAGGCCAGAATCAGAAAGACTAAGGTATGGAACCTGGAAAACAACCAGATAGTTGAATGTTGCACTCCAGCCCTTGACTATCTTCCCTTTTGTTGTTCCCCTCCCCATCTCTCACCCCCTCTTCTTTTTCCTCCCTCTCCCTTTCTCCTGGGTCTCTTTTTAAAGAGGTGTTTTGACATGGACATCTTCTCATGTTGCCATGCTATGGCTTTTCATTCATGTCTTGCTAGTTAATCCTCATGGCTGACCAGCGCATGACTGATGGTGGTCACTGTGGTTTGAAAACCTGCATATGACTTAAATTCACCAAGACTCTACTTTGCTAACATATTTATGGGGTAGATGTCCTTTCATTTTCTGTGGTATCTCCATGCCTTGCATTTTACAAAGCAGAAGTTCTTCCCCCTGCCTTCTTATTTCCTCTAGCCATAAGAAATTCCATCAGAATGACCAACAGATTCAGGACCTTACAGATTCTTTCGTTGGTTGTGAACATTTAATCTTCAGTGGGTTAAGGTAGCTCCTTAATTTCTTTCCCCTAGTAATGTTCCCTGCAGTAAGGAAGGAAATGACAGCTAGGTGGGGACCGAATCATTAGGAACCAAAGTCTTTCCTTCCTCTATTTTTGCGTGGTCTATTGATCCAGCCACACTTGGAACCACCTACTCCATGGAAGATTGATTTGAAGTTCCTAAGCATCAAATATAAACCTGTCAGACAGAAGCATCTGTAGTGCTTCTAACTGGCATTACCCCTGAGACAAACAGCAGTGATGTGATGAATGTCAGGGGTAGGGGAAGCAGGATGATACAGGGAGGAAGAGGGTAGTGATGGGAGATGAGTTGCCTTGCAGACAGCTCTGGAGACTTCAGACAGGGTGAGCTGCTTGATATACAGGCATCAGGGAGCTGTGCTCTAAGTGCCCCTTCAGGATTAGAAGAAATTGCCAGAGATTAAACTGGATGGATCTGAGAATGTCAGTCCATTACCACAGGAAAGAGACCTGTTAGTTGTTTGCCATAGAACCTTCTACTCAAAACTGAACCCAGATTCACACTAACATCACAAAGTGACATCATTATTTGGCCCCTTATTTCCATACCAGTCCAAATCATAAAGGTCACATGATCAGGAGCTGAGGAAAGAAGTTAAAGGAAGATTTAATGAAATTTGTGATTTTGCTACATCTGGTTTCACCCAAGGCAGAATGCTGTTACAAAACAGAAAAAAAAATTTTTTTTTTTCGTTCCTGTCTTTTTAAATAAAATTTTATTTAAATTAGAAACAATCTTATTTTACATACCAATCCCAGTTCCCTCTCCCTCCTGTCCCCCCATAACCCCCACCAACCCCCCAATCCCTCTCCTTATCCACACCCTAGGGGATGGGTAAGGCCTCCTATGAGGGATCATCCAAGTCTGACATATTATTTGGGGTAGTGCCTAGGTGTCCTGCGCTACCGTCTCACCAGCAAGAATGACTCGGCACACTCCAGGATCCTTCTGCAGTAAAGCTTTAATGCATCTTGAGAGGGAGAACATAAGCTTACAGAGCGGAGACCCCAAACATCCAAAACCCAACCCTTATATAGGTTTACAACCTTCGCCTCGGACGTGTCACCTCCTGATTGGCTGCAGCCCATCGGCCCATATGATGCCATGGGAGAGGCAGAGGCCAAGGGAGGGAAAATCACCCCTGCACCTGTGCACTGATTTGTTTACTCTCAACGCCATCTTGTAATGGAGAATGCTGGGACGGCTCCCTACACCTAGGTCCTCCCCTTTGTATCTAGGCTGAGAGATTATCCCTCCACGGGGAATAGGGTCCCAAAGCCCATTTGTGCACTAGGGATAAATACTGTTTCCACTGCCAGAGATCCCATAGACTGCTCAGGCCTCCCAAATGACACCCATGTTCAGGGGGCTTGGTTTGGTCCTATGCTGGTTCCCCAGCTGTCAGTCTGGAATCAGTGAGCTTCTAGTTGCTCAGGTCAGCTGTTCTGTGGGTTTCCCCATCCTGGTCTTGATCCCTTTGCTCATCACTCCTCCCTCTCTACAACTGGATTCCAGGAGTTAAACTCAGTGCTTGGTTGTGAATCTCTGCTTCTGTTTCCATCATTTACTGGATGAAGAGTCTATGATGGTATATAAGGTAGTCATCAATCTCATTATTGGGGAAGGGCATTTAAGGTCCACTATTGCTTAGATTGTTAGTTGGGGGTCATCCTTGTGTATCCCTGGACATTTCCTTAGTGCCAAATTTCCCTTTAAGCCTATAATGCCTCCCCTATTAAGGTATCTCTTTTCTTGCTCTCCTTCTCTATTCTTCCCTTTACTCAATCTTTCTGTTTTAAACTGTATTAATGGGAAAAGATCTTTAAAAAATATGAAGGGGAAATTAACAGCTTTTAGTGTGTGTAGAATTGTTTGTAAAACACCAATACTATACTGGACAGCCAAGTTTGGCCTTGCACTCCTGCTTGCCCCTCCTGCACTTGCAATTCTTCAGATTCTTGATGCTTACCATGCAGAACAATCTAAGGTCCATGGTGTATATATGTCCATTCTGAGTAGTTGAGCATAGAGAGTAGTATAATGGGATGTGCATGAAGACAAGAGTAAACATGTAACCATGAAATGCTCCCACTTAAAAGTGGCTTCCCCCCCCTTCATTAGATTTTTATTGTCATTTTTTTTTATTTCTGTCCTCCTAAATACCCCTTTCTTAAATTAAGTACAAGATAGACTATCATCATCATCATGTATAGTATCTATTGTGCACTAGCAGTCAGGAAGCAGTATGGGGTATTTATTCATTCGTTTTCACAAACAGAAATCTGAGGTAGGTGTCCTGATTGTCATTACACAATGAAGGTGATGTAACAATGAGAGGTGTGTGGCCTGCACAAGGTGACATGGCCACCAATAGTCTATTTGTACATGGGTGATTTACATCCACACATGTCACAATCCATGATTGCATGCCTTATGTGTAAGGAAATATAAACTTAAACATTTAAAGGCTTGATCAAAATACCTTACATGTATGTTCACAATTCTCAAGGAGTTAATAAAGATAATGTTGAAAATGGAAGGTGAATTTAAATGCTTGATGTCAAAAAGCTCTCATTTCCCTAAGAACTCATCTGTGGAAAATCTCTCTGTCTTTCAGTCATGATACTGGGTCACATGGCAGATACTAAGGAGGTCATCTGCATCCCTTGAGAACCAGGACTTTTTTTCTTCATTTATTTTTTTTTCCTCCCAGCTTATTTTTTGTTTGTTTGTTTTTATGTTTTTTTGTTTATTTGTTTTTCATTTTGAACAATACACACACGCACATATTTTATTTTTGGAAATACAAAAACAATTCAGAAGTAATATAAAAATCCATAGCAGTTAAACAGTATTAGGAGGAAAAACTGTGTTGTATTTTGGTGCAATCATCATGTGTCATATATGTAATGTATGTAATGTCATAACAATTATTTAATACCACAAACATCCTTGCTCTTTCCTTGTTGATTTTGGAGGTGCACATTAGCAGGTATTTAGCTCTTCCTTCATCCCTAGCATTTTTCTTCTTTGAGCTTGCTTTGTTAGTCTGTCAGCTCAGTATTCAGTCCTGCTATTTGGTGTGATAATTTGTGGAGTTGTACATCTGTGATGTAAAGTTTTGTATCCCCTCCCATGCCTCTGTATGAGTTGACTGCGACCCTTAGAGACTGGATGGAAAGCATCTCATCATCTCATCTTTTAATGCTTCCTACAGGTCTTACTTTAATGTTTGGAGTACTTTCCATCAAAGTCACCTACTTGAACCTGAATTTACCCCCCCCCTTTTTTTTTGCATCAGGCGATACAGCTTTTCAGTTCTCATAACTTTCAGAATAAAATGTAGAAATTAACTGGTTTTAGAAAAGACAGTTTTTAGTCTAGATATCAAATATTGAATAAATGAAGTTTGTAGTTGTTGGTCTGTTGTGTTACAGCTCTAATATATTTTAATATCACTGCATCTTTGATTTTCATAATTTTCTTATTAATTTTTAAAGAAAGTCTTGCTATGTAGACCAAGCCTCACACTGCTTGTCCTCCTGCCTTAGTCTCTAAGTGAAGCAGTAATAATATCAGAGTATGCCATCACATGTACTTCTCCTTCTTCTCATTCTCGGTGTTAATTACATCTTGGCCAAAGAAATCTCTTTAAAAAAGTCAACGTTTCCAAGGTTTTGTTGCTTTGTTGTGTTACCTAGAAAACAGGTTTATCACTCATGCTTTTGAGGGCTGAAAGTACAAATAGCACAGTGCTGCCTCTGGCTAGGACTCCTCTGGTTGTGCTACACCATGATGGATGGGACCACAGTATATGTACATTTGAGAAAAAAAGATCATATAGCAAGACTGGAAGCCAAAAGGAAATTAGTGTCTCCTTCAACAATGTACTATCACATGGTATGTGTTTATAATTCTAGCAATTTAGGGATTCCTAACTCTAATCCAGTGTAGGCTACATAGCAAGATCCTGTCTCAAAGGAAATGAAAAACAGCCCAGAAGCTCCCTTGAGAACTTACTCAGGCTCGTGGGAAAGTGTTCGTAACATAACCTTGTAGGTTAAAAGTTTTCATATACATTTTTATTTATTCTTCAAATAAACAAATGTTCGTAAGTACTTAATGCCACTTTCTGGAGTTGATGTTATCATAGTTACATTTCAAAGAATGAGAAAGTAAATAATACAAATTCTCAGTTTTAGCTCAAGATGAATGCTTGAAATAAAACATATAGTTATTCAGGAAAAGCCCCATGTAATTTTAAGTTTGTTTTAGTGAGCTTATCTTATATGTATAACTCTATTTGTTTACATCTTCTGTGTGTCAGCTGCCTGGACCTCATAGATCATACTTTCCAAATTGAACAGTTTCAACAGCATGGAGTTTGACTGGTTCTTAACCCCCCTGGGTGGTTTTAGATGAAAGACATATATGAACTAGCACTTCTGTCACATTTCAATTTGTCTTTGTGTGGGCTAGGCTTTCTTAGAACTGATGTCTCCCAGCAGCCTTCCTGAGTTGTTTAGAGGATGTTCTGCCCCCTTGCTGAACTAGTGATCCTTACAAGGAGCTATTATAGGATGCTCTGCATTCTGCTGAGATACCTGGCAGGCACTCCCATTCCATAGCTACTTCATTCCTTCTGCTCTCCTCTAGTGACTTACCTAATGACAGTGCATCATATGGAACACAGAAGCTCAGCATGAAGGGATGCAACTAAGGTCTGCCATGTGTCATCAGCAGCTCTCATCTGATGTATAATCAAATACTAGTAACAAAATTTGAATCGTGGACAAGATGGTTTCAGCAAGGTCCTTGAATGCTTTACAAAACTTGCACATCCTCAGTCACCCAGAAACACTTATCATATATTTTGTTTTGTACATTATGTGATGCCTTACAGTAAGAGAATAAGACTTTTGACTAAACTACTGATTTAAGAAAGCTTTGTGTCATTCACCATATAAACAAAAGCAAGTTAAGGAAAGATACTATTCTTAGCATATTAACTTCTCACACTTGAAAAATAACTTGCACACTATCTTAATGTTTAAATGCATAACTGTCTTTTTAAGTTGTTCCTTGGAATGTGTTTTTGTTAATTTATATTTTATATTTAAATATATTTAGTTCTTGAAAACTAAAAAGTATTTGTGTGTATATGTGTGAAAAATCCAATTATTAATTTCACTATCGTATTATGTTTCTAATGTTTCCAACTCACATAAAATAAATAGGAACTTAAATTCATTCATGGAAACTTGTGATTGGGGTTTTGTTATATATCAGAATGAAGAAATTGATACTCAACAAACTATAAACATGTATTCCTTTCAATACATATGTGTTTAACATCAAACCTAAAGGTAAAGATGGTAAAAAAGTGGGGGGATGTTGGAGAATGCAACCTCATATGCAGGAAAACCCACCTACATGTCCTGTGTCTAGTCCAAAAGGTAATAGTGACTTTGAAGTAGAAAAATACTGATTCATCATTCTGTAGCCAGAGGGATATTAACACATTTCCACTTTTTCCCCCAGCACACTGATTTATGTCAGTACATGGACAAGCACCCCCGGAGGACTCCATCCAGATAATGTGAAGGTGGGAAAAAGGATTTTAAAGCCAAGGGTTCACATTCTTCATATGTATTATTTAAGCCTAAGACTAACATCTCTACAATCATTTAAAAGGTTTTTTTTTTTTTAAATCTTCTGTGTAAAAGACATCAAATTAAAAAGAACCAGTTGTTATTTTAATTGGTCAAAATTATAGTGTTTTAACATTTAGTAGTTTTCCTATAAGAACATTTAGATTTTTTTCTATGTATTGTGGTAGCTTTTATGTAACATATTTCATATAATAAACTAAGTGATAATTTCAGATAACTGAGGTCAAAGATTGTTTGTGATGAATAAGTCGAGAGTATTTGTTCATGTTTTAGCAAAAAATATATAATTTGTCTGTTCTTTCTTCAGACATTTACTATGTCCTATTCCTCTTGAGTTTGTCATCTTGGCTCAAAGGATGTCATCATGAAAAACTAAAGGGGGAAAAATACTGATTAGAGTGTGTTTATTGTTATGATCACATGTTGATAACTGTAGTTTGCCCCGTTGCAGGGCTTCAGACATTAGCACATGAAATTCCTGCTTTATTTAAGAGTTTTATTAATTTTTATGGTTAATGTTAACAACATTGTACTAATATAAAATGTCAGTTTAAAACAGAAAAAAAAAAAAAAGGAAGAAAGAAGGTACCTTTCCCCCCAGAGCGAGATGGTGGATGATAGAGGAATAACAGTTTGAACATTTTGGTGCAAAATTATTCCCATCCTAGCATTACATTCAGACCATCAAGTGAAAAATTAAGGTGAGTTGTAGTCATGCCCATTATAATGACAGCATCACAGAGATGTGGTCCATCAGAATCACTGAGATTGAGACATTTATTAAAGGACTTTGGCCCTTTGTTCAATATTTATTTCTCTATGCTACAAAATTAACACATTAAATTGTTGTTGTTAGCTGTATTATGACTTTATCAGCAATTGGTCACATGGGTTTATCTGTACTTTCATACTGAAGATAATATTGATCTCTAAAGTTAGAAACTAGACACATTGAGTTTGAATGCCCTGTGTTCTGGCATCTGACATGCATACCATGGATGCTGACAGCTCCATTTCCTTGGGGAGGCCACTCAGCTATTTATATGTTGGCTTTTGCTCAGTGTCACTTTTCCAGGGTTACATTTAGGAGTTACACTGCAGGTGAAATTATTCTAAAAGATATCTGACAGTGACATAGTGACAGATGTCCCATGGGTATTTTTGTTTGATATATTAAAATATTTTTATGTTGAATACAAAAATGAGGAAGATAATAATAATATTTACTAAATTAACAACTGTTCATAAAGCTGGGTTAGATATTGATGAAAAGGAAGCCAATTGAGCTAAAAATAGGACATTGAAACAGTTCTGTGTTAAGAAGATTTGAAAATCAAGTCAATGTTATTACTTTAAAGAGACTATACTGGGCTGTCAAGATGGTTCACTGGGTCTAATTAATTGTCACATACAGGCTTGAAGACCTATTTAGAATCACATGATCCCATCATAAAAGGACAGCACCTACTCCAAATTTTGTCTTCCATACACATACTATAACACATGTCTATACTAAGATACCATAATAATAATAATAAAAGAAAAGGGAAACAATCAGATTCTTTTGCATACAAATTTGTCAGTTTTAAATACTAGTTTTCTTAGTATACAACTGGACAATGTGTAGAAATGTTTTAAACATTTGTCTTAAATTTACATATTTTCTTTTTATTTCATACATACTATTTTGTTATAAAATATAACATAAGGGTATTGAGATGGCTCCATGGTAAAAGCCCTTGCCAACCAGCTGGAAGACCTAAGTTCAGTGTCTAGGACTCACATGGTATATGGATAGAACAAACACTCACAGATTGTCCTCTAACACACAGTGTCACACATGCCCCCTACAAGCCTACAACCAAATAATATAATCGATAACGTCAATGTACTCGTGAATTGAGGGGATTTTTCTTTAGTTTGATTTGGGCAGATTTTCAAGTACCACAAACATGATGCTCATGGGAGACTAGAGAGAAAGAAGGCACCTGGACCACCCCTGTTGTCTGTGATTCTTCAGGAGCATCTGAAACATTTTCCAATTCATTTGGGATTAATTTTGGGCAAAATCTTTGTGAAAGTTGTATTATTTTTTTGTGTGTGTGATCATTCCTGGGAAGTACTGGAATAAGATCAGGAAAATAAGTCAGTATTAACTAAATTCCCCAAACCATGTTGCTGCTTTAATTGCCTACAGACTGTGTCTGTTATTACTGTGGTATTCTGAAATAAATATTAACTCTTAACTAATAGTTCATTTGTAGCATTATATACATTTTTGACAAATGAATAATTTTAGCAATTAGTTACTTAAAAAAAAAAAAAAAGGTCGATTTACGCACTGATGTAAAAGCCCAAGGACAGAGCCTTATTATAAATATTTATGATGATTAAAGACATAGCAACGCATTTTTACAGCATGGAAATTGGCACTCCAAGAAACCTGCTTAGCTTTCTTGGAGACTACTTATTTTTCCACATTTTAAATGCTGTCTACTTTAAAGCCTATTAGAGTTTGATCATAATTGAGCCACACACAAAATGTGTATCGATTTGTAATTTTATATCTATTAGTGAGCTTTAGATTGTCTATTGAATTTTTTAAACAACTGAAACAGTTTAAATATTCCCCTTTATTCAGGTTTCAGGTATTTAAAAATTGATAAGCCCGAGAGACTGGAAATTAAGGTTCATGGAAAAAAAAAGAAAAGATTAATTGACACTGTCTGTAGCTGACAGACATAGCTGAAGATGATGACATGCTATTATCATGATGAGATTGGATCTTTCTGTGTTTTATGTAATGTATTTCCATTTCTGTGGCTTAATGACTTTTCTAGATGATTCTTTGCAAAATTATATTTCCCATTAAAAAAATAACTGAAAATTACCAGCATAATTTTGAACTCCCTGCTTTATTCCCTGACTTATCTGCAATCCCATTGATACTAATTCCTGGTTTTCATTTCAGTTAAAATAGTATGAGTTTTTAGTATGGTTGAAAAGTTGCTGTGTTTGCTTAAAAACAAGCAGGTGTGTAACAGATAAAATAATGTTATGCCAAATTAAGATTGTCTTATGCAGATGGCACTGAGAATTGATTCCTAAATGAGACTTTCTGATGTTTAGTGAGAAAACCAAATGGCATCTGATCTTCTCCACAGTCTTCATTAGAGCTCTCACTGACCTAGTGATAATACCCCTGTGATGCGTAGCCAGGAATAGCATAGAGCCTTTCCTATTTCGGTATGTTAGGAAATAGGATATTTTTTCATGAGCCCATTAAATAATGTTTTAAAAACTTCTACATGAATTCTTAGTGCCTGCCTAGGACTCTCCTGAACACATTTATCCTATTTTTGTTATGAGAAATAATATTCCCTATCTAGAAATTAAAGGATTATTAATAAAATTATGCATATCAGTTCATATTTTATTGGACATGCAAGGGTCAGCTAAGAAGTGAATTATGTCATGCACATGTGGAATTCAGTGAAATCATTTGCTGATATATTTGTTAACCACTTGGATCTGACAGTGGAAGCGAGGCCAGCTTTGTAATTAGTACACTCTCAATTGCAGTATTTTAAAACTTGAATAAAGAAAAAATAGGAATGCAGCCACTGGAGCCATGTTATATGTAGTTATGAGGCAGAGACTGAAAGTACAATTGGGAACAGGGGAGATGTCATCCTGGGATTCAGACTTTAAGCCAGCCTATTCTCCCTGCCTCTCTCCATTCAGCAATGGATGTTGCATAATACACTAGTGTTTTATGTTTATCAAGACAGACAAGATACCCATATGGGAAATCTGCAGGTGTAGTAGAGTTGCACACTCTACTTAGGAACTTTCTGATTGTCTTGGTTAAGCATGACTTTTGTGTGACAAGCCAGGAAAGTCCATAAGTATTATCTCATTGTTATGTAAATTTCTATTATTTCACACACTTCTGGGAGGTTATTGAGAGAAATTCATTGGTCAAATATACCCAAACTTGCAAGTCTTTGATCATTACATTTCACTCCCAAGGATTTTAGACTTGATTCGGTATTTGTCAGTCTTTTGGGCTCTTTTTAAAAAATATCTTTCTAAAACAAGTTCATATTACCTTTCTTGATTCATATCAAGTTATTTCATGCTGATTTAGTCTCTAAAATGTTGTTATAGACACAGAATACATCGAATGTAAATTCTTGTTCATTTTCATAGTGTGAGAACAGACATTTGGACTGATTAGCAATTTCCTTAAACAGAATCCTTGTGTTATGGTCAGTTTCATGTCAACTTGACACAAGCTATAATCTTTTGGGAACATTTCTCAATTGAGAAAATGCCTTTATAAGGTTTTCCTATAGGCAAACGTGTCTAACTCCTTGATTAATGATTGACATGGGAGGCTCCAGGCCAGTGTGGATGGCACAGCTCCCTAGGCAGGTGGCTCTGAGTTGTGTGAGAAAGTAGACTGAGCAAGCCATGAGTGATCAAGCCAATAAGCAGCATTTGTCTGTGTTTCTGCTCTTAGTTCTTGCTCTGATTTCCTTTCATGATGAATTGTGATATATAACTGTTAACTGAAATAAACCATGACCTCCCCAAGTTGCTTTTGGTCATGGTGTTCAATTACAGCATTAGAAACCCTAATTAAGAGCCATGGCTGTCTGTGCATTTTTCATCAGAGATACTAGTAGTTTCCAGAAGCCTATTTAATCTATCAGGACAGCTTTCCCAGAACATTTCAGAAAACAGATCTGTTTTGTAAACATATCTGACTTCTTGGGAGTCTCCAAGTTCTAGATCTTGCAGCTTCAACCTGCTCTCTCTGCATTTTCATCCAAGAGTTTTGTCTTGATGGTGTCTACTATTACACTGAATTGTGAAGGAAGGTGGGATGGAAGGCTATTTATCTGATGATCCCAACTTTCAAATAAGATGAAAGCAGCTATTCCCACAGTTATGCCACATACTCAAAGACTCATTTAAAAAAAAATTGTTCCCTTTCAGAAACCTATTATCTTTGGGAAAAAGCTTATTAATGTTGAAGGAACTTAGAAATGTAAATTAATTTTTGTATTAGCTAGGAATTCTGAAACATGTTATCTATATTTCTAAAGACATTATAGGAATATAACAAAGAAGTAGAAAGTAAAGTAGAAACACCCAAATGGGGGTGGAAGTGTGGTTAGTTTCATCTACCATGCATGTTTGCTGATAGCTGTATGTAGAGGAGTGCACCACAGACAATGCATCCATGTGCAGCCTGATGTATTGGCATGGATCCCTGTGTATTTCACTGCCTGAACAGTGTACTAAATACTTTCAAGTACATGCAGAGTGACACATAAAAGAGTAACTCACATGGTTGTTTAAAAAACTTACATTATAAGTTTAATAAAATTCCATCTCACTTGTTATCCTTGTATGACCTTCTGAGTATTGCTTAAAAACTGACACAGCAAATTGTAATGATGCTTTTTGTAAAATAAAACTATTAGTAAATAACTGAATGTATTATATTAAACATTAGGACTTGATATTTACATTAGAGATTTTGAAGCTTAATTAAGTGGAACGAGTCATGATAAATCAATCATTCTGTAGATCCTCCCAACTGAAGAATTAGCTTTACAGGTAAAGTATTATCTGACACCAGTTGTAGAATATTTTGTCAATGTTTATGATTATTTTTCTAGAAAGATGGATATGTAGCAACACCTGGAACAACATGCACCATAATAAGGTCTTAGTAAGTGGTTAATAATACAGTCATTTTATTTAGCACCTGTTCCGTTGTTATTCATACAGTTGAGGAATGCTATAATTGAATGGTTCAAGTGGCTATTAAAGGTATCCATCCAAGATTTAAGCAATCCTTAAAATGAGAAACCTAAGATACAGACATGTTAAATGGTCTCCTGTTGATAAAAAGTCAATTAGCCATTTTTGTAGGAAACTGCTGGCATGCCATGGGGATGTACACTATTGCCAGTAGGTCTTACTGGTAGATTTGATAGTGTTATGCAATCCCCAAGAAACTTACTTTTCATGCCTTGGCAATCTACAAAATGTTGACCATGATTAATCCTGTATTAAGGAGACTCTTGTATAATAAAGGATCCTTGAATTTCTGACTAGTCATAGAACCCAATGACTAGACAGTAGGATGAAGTGCATCTGAAGTTACATTTCAAACACCAGTGCAAAGAGTTACTTTCAGAGTTTGTTGCTGTGTCTCTAATATGTCGGCAGAGTACATACAGCAGCATATTAAAGTCAACAGTGTGTAATGTTGCCATCTCAATTTCAAACTTATGATTAAAATACCTGCCTTTGACCCCTGCTCAAACTTGACAAGTTTCAAAAAGGAATAATGTATTAAAGGAGACGTGTACATGAAATTTGATAAATTTTAATCTTCATTTCCTTTCTCTCTTTTTTTAAATCTCCCTTTTCTTATACAGCAAGGTGTTTATATATGTTAATAAGCGTTGCATTAATAAAGAACAAAATGGGAGTATTTTTAGGTAGTATATGCCATGGCACTGAGAATATGAAATGTTCCCTGCAAATGATGACAAGATTTTGGGGGCTGGAGGTCTGCTCCTAACAGAGAAGTCCCTGCTTTCCTATCATGGTTTCAGGCCTGTCTCATTGGTATTTCATTTACAGAACTTGAACATACTCATACAGGGGTGTAAACCTACAGAGAGTGTGCTGATGGGTTCCAAAGACTCTTTTCAGAAGGAATAAGTAGGATATTCCGTGACCAAGTGTTCTTGGGAAGACCTTCTGTAGAGGCAGTAGAGAGATAGCAATGTGATTCTAATATAATCTGTCAATATTGTCCTTGGTACTGCCTACTTATTTCTAAGAAGACTTTTGAATAGAAAAATAAAGCAGGGTTGAGAACCTTGAGTTCATTATATGCTAATTGGATCCTTTATGAAGTTGTGTTCCTTTAATAATGAAGGCACCTTGGATTTTGGTGTCTGCTCAGCCTTGCTCATAGAAAGCATCAGAAGAAGCACTTATCAAGGTACAGATAAGGTCATGTGGTGCAAGTTGGAAAGCATTGTGAGAATTCTGAGGAACCTTGCTTTGGACTTTCCCTTTTTCCATTTCTTTATCAGAAATGCAGACTTTGAGATCAAAGAGATTAAATAAGACATGTAACAGTACTTTGAGCGACCTTAGCAGCAAGTCTTTATTATTTTTTTTCATTCTATAGGGTTCCATTGATTTAATAATTTTAATAACAAGCTAATATGATCCTTTCTCTTGGACTGTGTGGGTCACTCTGGAGGTCTTTTCTTCCTAACATCCTCTATTGTTTTGTAGAAAGTCTTAGTAAGAGCTTAATTGTGTTATGGTTTATGCAACAACTATCTGAGAGACATTGCATTTCCAGAAATTTAAATGAGAAACTTAGGCCCTTGCCTGATTGTGCATAAGGAGAAATCCCCTGTACCTGAGTTCTCCAGTATTATATTGAGTGTTCTACTACATAGGGTGTTCTACTTAGCTCACTAAGGGACAGAGTTCTTAGTGTTTCCCACCCTGCCTACCAATGCACAGACTGTTAGTCACTGTAAGATGTTATTTTTAAAACATCGATTTTTTCCCCCTTGCTATCTTTTCTTTCCCTCCCTCCCTTTATCTTCTTACCTTCCTCTTCTTTTTTCTTCTCTTTCTTTCCTTCCCTTTACCCCTTCTCCTTCCTTCCTTGTTTCTTTCCATTAGTTTGACAGTGTGTGTGTGTATGTATGTATGTATATGTATGTGTGTATACATATATATACACATACATATACATATACATGCATATACACATACATACATACATACATAATACACATAGACATATATATGTATGTATGTATGTATGTATGTATGTATGTATGTATAGCTCAGGCTAGCCTGAAACTCTGCCATCCTCCTGCTTCAGTCTGTGCACAGGAATTACAGATGTGTACTGGCACACCCCAGCTTTGGTGAAGTTTGCTTTTGTCATCTTGACATCCTTAGATTTATGACACTTTGTTGTTGGAGAATTTACAGTTTTGTATATTCTTTTCTTTGTTCTGAGTTGATTGTGTACTCATGGCCTTGGCCTCCAATTCTCTCCTCGGAGTAGCAACAGTTTATTACACCGTTATTTCAGCTTCTGTGACCAGGAAATATAGCTTAATTCCCTGTTATGTTTTCAGAGAGGCAAATTTCCTGAGTTGTTTTCTTCTTACAGGCTAATCTTCATATAACGGTAGTCAATTGTCTTACTTTTTTATTGCTAGATCTTTCCTTCCTTGAACCTTCAGGATACCGAGAGTGGAGGGATCTGCTCATGTAAATGTCAGTCTTTCTTAGCATGATGGCAGCATAGAGATTTGCTCTGTCTTGATTTTATATACTTTTGGGATCATGTTAGCCCCCAAAGTTTAGAGCTTCTGTGCTTCTAAAGCTGAGTGTACAATCTCATCCTTCCTTAATACTGGTTTAAATCTTCTTCAGCATGATATCCTAGTTGAGTAGCTTCTGGATTAGCATAGGGATTGTGTATTTTTACTAGTTACTGGGGTATTAAAAGAGAAACCCTTTGGTCCTACTTAATCTGCCCAATTCTGCTCTTAACTGTTTGAGAATCCTATTTCAGGACTTCCTAGCTGTGATGTTTTTTTATCTGCCCTATCCAGATGTCTCTAATCCATCTGGTAATACCATTAGTGGATACAGAATTGCCAACTGTGTACCCAGCTTATGAAGTGGCATAAGGGATACAGTCTGTGGGAGCTGGGGTAAATTATGTACTGTGAATGATGTGTTCAGAAGCTACACTTGGGGATAGAGTGGGAGCGCTTTATCCAGAGTAGAGGGGCTGGAGAGGGAGCGGTAAGGAAGTCAGAGAAAGCAGCAGGGACTGGGGATCAGAGTTGAAAAGCATCATGCCTTTTATTGTAATATGCTAGAGAATAAAAAGTCTTGGGGATGGAGCACCTGGTTGAAACCAGAGTTCAGTTCAGTGGGCTTAGATGCAATGTTCTTGGATGTTCATATGCCATCCTATCAGTTTGAAGAAGCAGCTTCTATATCAGTATTCCCACATGTGTTTATCCTTGTTGATAGTCCCTGAGCTGGGTTAGTTAAGAGTGTCAGCTTTGTAATCAAGCAGTGTTGGTTTGTACCCTAGCCCTTCCACCTAGATGCTGAGAAATCTTGAGACACCACACTGTCTCCTTATCACTGTGATGTAGATAATGAAAGGGTGTACGTTGTGCTCTCCCTATCAGGTTGAAAGCATTGCCAGAGTGAAAGGGCCAAATCCTCAGTCCTGTAGTACTAAGCAAGGCCTAGCTCTTGGGCAATGACAAATTTTTCTTAACAAAATGTTTATTTCTAAAATTTTATGTATTATCTGCATAAATGTGTGTCTTAAAATTTTTTAACCTCAGCACATTTTAATTAACCTACTCATCTTCCCTCTAAACTGAAGAACTAAAGAATTTCATGGAATCATAAGCCTGTGACTTAGTCACAGGAGATTAAAAGGCAATAGTGAAGCTAGTGTTCATCAACCCTTTCCATCTTCTCCATAAGAGGAGTCAAGAGGAGGCAAATTCTGGAAAGATGTTTGTTTTCTTGAGTCTTTAAGCAACAATGTTTGTCTCTAGATGCTCATATAATTCTACTCTGGAAACAGTGAGCCAAGGCCTCCTCTTGTCCACACATAGTTATCACTTATAAAGATTTTTTGAGGTGAACTAATTTTATTGTCATCTCAACATTTTTACATCAGTAGGCAAGTGTGCTTGAAGTTCATAGCACTGGTTAGTGGGGGCATTCCAGAGATGCTAGCTCCCAGTAATCTTAAAGAGTTGCTAATCATTTCCACTTGAATATTTCAAAGTGGCTCAAGCACTTGTCTTTTAACTCATGTTAGATTTCTTGGCACAGCCTTTTGTTACTAGCTGGATTTATGAGCAGGATATAGTTGGTGCATAAATGTAAAAGCACATTTGTTTTGGGAGATTGATTGTTTAAATACTGTATCAATGAGAGTGACTTTGGCAAGCAAATTAGTTGAAACACACTTCTTCACAGGAGGGGCCTTGAGATACAGAGAGTACCGTGCTTTTGTTATTAGAATTAAAGAATTCACTTGTTATAAAACTACAAAGCAAAGGCCGCTTGTCATCTTATAGTTATTTGTCACACCCAAACTATTGTTGAATCCTTGCTGCCTCTGCTAGGCTAGGTCAGCTCTGCAATTAGCCAAGTATACATCTATCTTCAGGCAATAGCTAATCTCTACAGCCATATGTGCAAAGGTAGCCTGATCATAATTTGCTACTAATTGCACCTTGTGACTGTATTGTTTTCATTGTCTCAAATCATCTTATCTTTCTGTCCCTTAAAGCATATTAGTTGGTGGGTCCATGCATGCCATGTTCATGTCATTTCTACACAAATACATATTTATATAACATTTTTATCTTGTGATATTATAGATTGCTTTGCTCTCATGGACATCATTTTAGTTTAGAGAGATAAATACTGTAAAACTGTAATTGCCTGATCTTTCATATTCTCTGTCATTTATAGAATGTGGATGATAGATCTCTGTGACTGAGGAAGTATCTTGATTGACACCATGAAGTTTTAGAAATTCTCTGACTTAGTGATGAATTAGTGGCTGATATGCTACCATTGTGCATTTTGCTTAATAATTGGTAGGGAAATTAGAGGTGGCTGCCCATTCCCACTAATGTATTTGACAGACTGCATATGTGAACTGGTATTTATATTAATATGAATTTTAACTCTCATCTCCCTCCTGTTTTTTCAGTTGTTTTTATTTCAGTTGCTGCGAGGGCTGTCCTACATCCACCAGAGGTATATTTTGCACAGAGACCTGAAACCGCAGAACCTTCTGATCAGTGACACGGGGGAGTTAAAGCTGGCAGATTTCGGTAAGAAAGCAGTTAATTACCAGTTTATTTGTCACACTGTGAGAATGCCAGGCAGATGGTGGCACTGCCTTTGTTTAGGTGCACTTCTTCTGTCATCATGGCTCATGGTAATTTTTTTTCCGGAACAAAGAAATTATTTCCATCTTTTGAAAAATGATAAAGTAAAACATAGTGGTTGGTGGGTTTTTATGATGTAGAACTCTGCTTTCTAGCCTTCATTACATAATCACAAGGTCTTCACATGTGACATCAAACAAAATCTCAGGAAAATTTTGGATATAAAATATATTCAAGGAGATCTTTCTTTTCTTAGTTTTTGTTGTGAAAATAATCTAAAGTAACATGAAAGTCAAGCTTACCTCACAATTTAAGAATTCTGAACATTTTATTAAACTTCAAGAGCGGTAAAGTGAAATCTTGGTGCCATTTTTGGACACCCTGGGATGAGCAATTTTCAAAAGTTTATGTTACTCACTCTAAGGACCCAATGTAGGAATCTCTTGTAACCTTGCCAGAAGTGTCCATTATTTTAGGTATTCCTCATAGCATTGTAAATGAGAATGATGCTAGATCCTAGATCCTAGAACAGGGATTTTAAAAGAAATCTGAAGCTTGGCCTTTCACATCTTTGCAAATCCAAAGGAAGCAAAGCTGGTGCTGTCCCCTCTGCCACTGTGCTGTTGGCTTTACTGGGTTCCCAGCAGTGGGGATGACACTTGATGGAAGTGTGATGTGTTGACACTACTCTACCTCAATTATTTTTGAATACATATTCAGATTAGAAATTTGTTTCATTAAGAATGGGGATTTAAAGATGCCTGAGGTTGAGACAACCTTTTGAGGAAAATAATTATTTTCCCTCATTCCAACCCATAGTAAATAAAAGGGGGGAGAGAGTGCTTGTTTATTTCAAGGGCAGGTAGTTGAGTACCACAGGACACATCGACTCTACTGGGTTTATATGTTCCTTTCTTCCAAAGAGAAACAGAAGAAAACACTAGCATGATGAGTGATGTATGTTACAAAACACTTTTTTCATCAGTGACTTTAATATAAATAGTGAAACTCTGTATGATTTCATGTATGTGATTTCATGTATTGCCAGATTTGGCATCAAGGTTATATGAGGTGGCTGGATATAAGGTCTGTTTGAATAGAGAGAATAAATAATGGAGGGGGAGGGGTAGAGAGGAATTTTGTAGTTCTTCGAATTCAAGGTATTAGCTTTGCTGCAGACATTTTGTAGTTTGTCACTGTCAATAACTTTAAAAGAATTTACATTTTAACAGTGTTTTTTTTTTAATTATAGTTTGCTAGTGTAAGATATCTGTTGATTTACATTACTGTGATCAGCGTTTAACTGAATGGAGACTGTTCTTTAAATTTTGCATTGAGTATGCCAGTAAATATGTGTTAAGAAAGTATTTGTCTGTACAACTAAAGATATAATAGTTGTTTGAATATGCTTTATAATTAGTTTTATATTTTAAGATGTTATTTTTATTCTTATAGTAAGGTAAGTTCATCTGAAAAGACTCTCTAATTCTTATGGTTTTTCAGTATCAAATGTTCAGTCCTGAAAATATGCATAAGGTAATATTTTATGGACTTAACAGGTCATATTTAGGAATATATATTTACAAACAAAACACTAGCATTTTATATCAGATTCAGTAACAAGCTGAAATGGAAGTCTTAAAATCTGAAGTGGTATTTTTTTTAAAGTTAGAAAATTAAGACTATAAATCACTCAGAAATTATTTTTAACATTTTAATATATTTTCTCTTTTTTTTACATCTTGTTTCACTTATCTGTTGCATATTCTCAAAAAGTTACATACTGTTTTATAAGTATTTATCTAATAAGAGCATTCCATAATGTATATTCATGTTAAAGAATATGACAAATCATTTGTATCAGCTGAGATTTTTCCATTATTGGCTAAAATATCATATCTGTTCAAGCTTTTGTCAAGGATATTTTAATTTTCCTAATTACCCACAATTTTTCACATTCCTGTGCGAATGTATTCACTCTTTGCAGTGAAAGAATGGCGTACTAGAGGTGCAGGGGTGAGTGTTTTTTAAAGCAATCTGTTCTTTGGTCCAGGCTGAGCTGCAGAGGATGGCCCATGTACTCTCAATGTCATAGTCACTTGTCTAGCTAGGAATGTGCACTTGGCATCCGTCCCATGCATAGAGTGTAATGAGCGAGACTTGTTCACCAATTGACAATTTCCCCCAATTAAGTGTGCATTATTTCATCTTTTAATTTAAGACATGCAATTAACTGTGATTTACTGTTTTTGGGCATGAGTGTGTATGAGATGAAGGAAATGCATGGGAAATACAGTGAAGCTAAATAGTAAAAACAGACCAGTTCCAGGCAGCAGAGCACTTAGTATCTGGTCTTCATCCAGACTCTGACATTTCAAGAGCTTTGGAATTTGTTTCTTTATCTTACTTTTGTCTTTTATGTGAACAATGACGCAAATGTGTGAATAAAAGAGGCAAATATCTCTGAATGACTGTATCACTGTGCTGTAAATGCTGCTTCCTTTTTAGAAAAAAATATAAATGTATATGTATTCATATATATATATACATACATACATACATATACATATATATATACGCACACACACACACACATATATATATATATATGTGTGTGTGTGTGTGTGCGTATATATATATGTATATATATGCCAGAGGATAAAACCACCACCATTCATCAGGTTCATCCTGTGTTCTGAATATGCATAAATTATTTCTAGTTTCCTCACATAAGTAAGCTTATTGAAAGCAACCCAACTTTTTGAGACAAATGTGAGATTTGGAGTGAGGTAGACCTTAAGAGGCTTGGCCATACAAGTGTCTGGCTACAAACTCGGTCTGCCAGGCACTTGACCCATAGCCTTTAATCTTAGGCGTACCTGTGCCATTATTTACATAAACAGACATTTTACCTTAGGGCTGCCTGATTATTTAATAAATTCTTTAATAAAGTCTTGATATGAATGCTATAAATAGGTGTGTGCAGATATATTCTTCATATAGTAAGTATGATACTATTGATGTATGTCTAGTTCACACTAATAAAATACATCTCAGAATTTACAGAACATTTTTTTTTCATTTGACTAATTTAACAGTAATTGATGAACAGAACTTAATACTTGGGTGATTTTTGTTCATGGGTAAGATAAATCAGACGTTGCTGTATTTATAGGCCTTTCACTTCCAAACAGAATATAGTTTAACTGATTTCACTAGGCTAGGTCCTGCTGATCACTCATCTGAGTATTATTTTCTGCATGCATTTAGAATGAGGAAATTGAAGGGGTTTAGCACCTTGACCTTGCTGTTCGAGACAGTTGGTCTCATTTCCATCTGCCTTCATATTATCTATAGGGGAAGTATTTCAAATCTATTATGCAACCAGTGTCCTCACTACCTGGGCACTGCTAGTACACTGTGGAACAACAAAATTCCAAAGCTGTCCCCACATCACAGCCTTTTAGTGGCCTTTATGGTCTCCTGGGTCACCTTCCTGCTTCCTGTGTGGTTGTCCTTTCTTTCTTTTGTAGAGGGATGGTTGCAGCCCTGCCCAGAAAAGGACCATTCTCAGTACTGTCCTCAGCTTATTAAATCAGTCACTTCTCTAATGCATTGAAGGCGTCCTAGTCACTTGGTCTTGTATTTTTATTTTTTGCTTCAGCTAATTACCTTGCCCACTATCACATGTACTATATGCCCAACCCTACAATAGGTACCAAATGCAAAATACTAACAATAAACATTGGTTGAATGGCTAAAAATTCATGACAAAGTGGGTAATCATCTAAAGATTAAGACTCACTTGAATGCATCAGTGTCTGTAGAAAATAAGCTGTTTATAAAACAATGGTGTCTTTATCAGAGTTGTCCTGGCTCTTGATGATCAGGACTGCAGGTGGAGTTCCTGGGTGAAGGAAGTGTGAGCTTTAGACTTTTTTTTGAGTCTCTCCGACATGGGTTTCACACAGCGCTTGGTACTTATGAGGCCTGTACCTTCAGGTTGCAAAAAGAAAAATATTGCGGAGCAAACTAGCAGAGCCTTCCTCATCACTCAGTTAAACTCTTATCAATTTCAGAGTGTATCAGACATTGAATTAAGAGATCATTACTTAATTTAACTCCTTTGTGTTTTCTGAGCCTTTGCTTGCTGGACAAATACATTCCCAGGTCCTTTTAGTATTGTTGGTTTGTGTTGCATGTTTTTAAACACACATTAACCTATTTTCTAGTGAGTAGAGACTTACTGGTAATTAAAAATCTTTCACTAAATGTGAATCAGTGCCTGGCCCTTTCTCTCAGGAATTTAAATTTTGGTTTTTTTTTTTTTTGAGACTAATATAGTCCCACAACACAATTTCCCTCACCCTAACTCTAACATCCCATAATTCTCCTCCACACACTTACTTTCATTCAAATGCATGGTCTCATTTTCTTTAATTGTTGTTACATACATATTTATGCATGTGTGATTTTCCCTAAATATGTAAATACAGCCTGTGCCGTCCAGATAATGTTACTGATATGTATATGTCTTCAGAAGTTTGACATTCAAACAGATGAGTTAAGTCATACTTTCATGATGTATTGAGTACATTAAAAGAATTGAAGTGCAGAAAGCAAACAAATGCATGAATTCATAGTTCTTAGTAGAATAAGAAATCAAATATTTTCTGTCTAAATTAGATTAAAGTGGATGATAGATTTACAGTTCTGTGCAGTTTTTGCAAGATGTTGTGGGGTCATCCAGGTTTCTTCTTCTGTTTTTAGAGGTCATGGTCTAACTATATTGAAAGGCAGACTAAGTTTATGTCTGGGGATGGAAAGAAATCACCAAGAAGTCTCTAATAAACATTTGAAGTCATACTTTGTTTTACAAACTTTTCAGGGAGGAATGGAATTAAACAGGGTTATGGTTTTAATCAAAGAAAATTGTTCTGTTTTCTTCCAACCATCGGCCTAGAATGTCACTCCCAGAGATTCTTAGGGAACTTTTTAAATTAGATTTTAGATTAATTTAAGGGCCATACTAGAAATGTATCTTTGTAGAGGACACATCAAGCGCATGCTTGTTTGTTCCGTGCTTCTCAGGAATCACATATGAAATAGAACACAAAGAGGTAAAACTTCATATGCAAATTAGGGCCTGTTCAGTCACTTTGATAGATATGAAGACTCTAGGAAAAAAGTCTCTTATTCCCAAAGTATACTATTTTGTATTGTTCACAAATAAAATTTATTAATAGAGCTCTATGAATACATTTAAGGTAGAACCTCGCCAATTTGTCATGGCCTGCAGGATTCCATTTCACTGTGTCTTTCTTGTAGCATATAGTTTGTAATAACAAATGGCTTTATTACCCAATGAAGTATTACTCTACTTTTAAAAGGCTCTTGGACCATTAAACACATAAACAATTTTAATGCAAAGTTTAGGCAGTTGCTTTTATCTAGCTCTGCAAACAGACAATATATTTAGAATTAGATGCTCCACTCTGGAATGTGGAGAGGGCTTCCATCTTTGCCCTTCCTGTCCCAACATCTGGCACCAAAGTCATGCATCTACATGGTAAGCTCACATTGACACATTAGCATCAGTCATGTTAGAGGCATATATCCAACCTCACAATATAACAGAGTAATTTCACTGGCGAGCTCTCTCCTGGAAAGCAACCAGCAAATGGTACCAATTGTGGAAACTTTACTTAAATCAGCCTTGATGTGATAGAATAGAATACCAGAGCTGAACGGGGTCAAAGAGCCTGTTAAATTGGGAGTACTCATTATGAGATGGGGCAATGGATGAAAGAGCAGAAAAAAAAATTAGAAAATTCCAGGTCCATGTGATTATTATGGTTTATGAGTAGTTAACAATAAACTCTTAGAATACTTAAAATTAGTTGGTAGCATCATAAAAAATCAGATTCTTGTAACTGGAGTTAACAAGAAAACTATAGAACAAATGTGATATGTAAGAACAAAGCATGGCCATTGTCATCACCCACTTGTCAATAGGCTCAGATCGTTTGCAGTCTTCTGCTTTGACTTGATTTTCAAACACAGGCACAAAATCTATGTGGGGAAATGAAGGTAAAACAGTTATACATCCTAAGCTAAAAGGGAAAGTCCTTCATATTCACAGTTTCAGGATTTTTGATGTAGATATTTTCTCCTGTGGATTTAAACCCAGGTTTTAACTCACACTGAGCAAGTGTCTGCCACAGTATCATGCCGCTAACACATCTCTGCATTTTGATAGAAGTTCAGATTATATATATATATATATATATATATATATATATATATATATCCATAGACTAAATTATCAGTGCAGTGGCTAAATCAAGAAGTGATGCCTTAAGCTACTCTTGCCCTTTGCATTAGGACCAGAGTCTTCAGGAAGCACTAAGTAAACAAATTATTTAACTCACTTGTGGCTTGTTCACCAAGCATACAGCTTCCTGATAAGTATCCCTGTCATAATAGTTTGTGCTGATATGATGAGCTGGGTCAAGTTGAACAGTAAGATCCTTGTTGAAAAATGGGACTCAGAATGTTAGATAGCAGTCTGTATGACCCATTAGACCCACTCGTGTATCTCAAAGAAACTGTAAGAAGAGAGAAAGGAGACTTCCCTGGATAACTCATGAATTACATTCAAGAGGTGAATTAAAGCATTGAGAAGCCCTGCAGGCAATAGAAAGCTGAGTTTCTTCATCAGTGTTTCTGTTACTGTTCATCCATTCTGGGCTCCAGATGAATAAATGTCAGTGATTCCTCCTGGGTGTAGTTTCTAACACATCTCCCTTCTATAGTTCCGAGCTTCCTTTCACTCCTAACACTCCCAGCACCCACTTTGGGCTATTTCTTCATCCCAATAAACAATTTGTCCAAACCCTAAATATCAGCTGAGGTTCTGAAGATTCAATTCAGCTCTGACTCAAACTGCCCAGAGTCACTACAGATTTAAAGCTGAATGTCACATGACTGCTCCCTGTTCCATTCAAAGCACATACCCCTAAATTCTAACCAAGTGCTTTTTAACAGGGTTCCCACAGCTTCCTCCTTAGGTTAAATCCTTTACTAAAATTACTTGCACACAAACTAAAAACACTTAGATTTACTAGTTTACTGTAAAAGTACAATTTTGGGAAAATGCAAAGGGAGATAGGTGCACACAAATGTATGGGGAGGGGTGTGCAGAGTGCCATAAAGCTCTCTCCAGTCCATCATTTAGCTCTGGCTCCAGCCATCAGACACATCCTTAGTGTGCACGAAAGACAGTCTTACAGTTCAGAGATTTCAGGGGTCTTACAAGGACTTGTGTCAAGAACTAGAGACTAAAACCAAATATGATTAAACATGGTCTTGCCTTCTCTCTAGCAAATTTCCAGATTAGGTTAGGAACCCTAATAGGACCAAAGGCATAGCACGTCTTACTGTCTTATATCATAATGACACATGTTGGTTAGAGATAAGCATACACACCCGTAGGCAGAGATGTAGCACAAGTAAGTGAAACAAGTGACACAAAAGAGAGAAGGGTTTACACAGATTCAGACACACTCATATGAAAAGTTAAGGTGGAGTAAGTCTCCTCAAGTACAATCTCTGGGGCCAGATGCCAGGGTTTGATCCTCCTTTATTTTTAAATGTGTGCCCTTCCAAAATCATTACAAGAATTTAAGCTTAGTGCTTGTAATTGGTATCATAACAGTTTCTGGACTAAAATATAAATTTCATATTTATTATTAACCTATAATTAAAGTGGTATTTAATTCAATGTGGTATTGTTTCTAATCTTTGCTTCTATGAAGATAAATTCAGATTTATTCCTTTTTGTTTAGCATTTCTGCTGCATCTCTATCCAGAGTGGTATACTGTTTTATTTCTGCTCTGTCCAACATGATGATGTAATATGTATATTTTGGTCCTTATCACTGGTCCTTCCTGAGTTCTCAAACTTTGGTAATGAACAGAGTCAGCACTCTGGAAACTTAAAGAGACACGACTACACAAAACAGAGGCACATCCCTTCTGCTCCTAATCATACAACTGACCTTTCTCTAGCCTTGATATCACTCTTGAATACTGGTTATCATGTTTTACAGAGAAGCCCCTGAGGACTAATTAGCTTTTCCTAAACGGTTGCACTTTTCATCATTATCTTTCATATTATGTTATATAAAAATGTTGACTATTTTTAAATGCAATTACTTGGCAAAGGAAGAGCTTCTAAACCTTGCACAGTGATGCTTCCTGTCTGTTGTTTGTACTTCCCACCATGGTTTCTCACTCTGGCTTCTCGAAGGAGGAATACTAACAACTACAAAGGGGGGACATACTGTGATGACATCTCTATGGCAGATTTGTGTCACTGGGCCATGCTTTCAGAATAGGATTACATTCTATCCTTGAATAGATAGAGCTCTTCTTTGCTGAGCAAGAGATGACTTGGTTTTTACACATTTGTGTCTCATAGAATGTGGGGCCCTGGTAGATATTTCCTGAGAAAATTCTAAAGATCATGAGGAAAAATTATTCTCAAAAAAGTAGCATTATGCAGTCTTCTGGTTTCACATCCAAGGATTCAACCATCCATGGATGAAAAATGTAGGAAAATTTTTTTTATAATAAATCATGAAGCTGTTTAATTTGAGGCAGTCTTTGGTATTCATGTGGTTTTCACCATGTATCCAAGAGGAAATTAAATTTATATACTGGGATAAGTACAGTTTATTTTTAAATGAAGAATTACACCTTGACTGAATAGTTGATACTATAAAATGTAGAGTATCTTTAAAAATTATCGGAGGTGATCAATGTTTGATCTTTATAGTCATCAGTGCTGGTAACACAAGATTCACATACATAAATAGTCAGAAATGACTGAAGGATTCTATCATTATCTGTAGCTAAATTTCTTTCAATGATTTTTTTAAATCAAACTTAAGTCAAAAAGTCATTTAGCCACTTTTCTAATTAAACACTCTAATACAACACCATCCAGAGAACAACCACTTTGATACTTAGCTTGCTGATGAATGATGGTTGGGAAATATAAAACTTTAATTTTTTTATAATTAAACCATTATGTTTCTGTAAAAACTGAAACCAAATTCCTTTTTATTGAAAATAGATAATTTTTACACAATATATTCTTATTATTGTTTTCCCTTCCTTGGATCCTCCCCACTTTGTCACTGAATCCAAAACAGACATGTAAAATAATAATAATAAATAATAGTAATGATATAAAAACAAACCAGAAAGGTCAAAACAGAAAAAAAGGAGCAAAGAAAAATCACAAGAAATACAGATTGTTGCAAAGACACACACAGAAATCTCATAAAAATGAGAAACTAGAAACTATAATATATAGGCAAAAGACCTGCCAGTAGGGTGAAAATGCCCAGACAAAGGTTCTCTCTCTCTTTCTCTCTCTTTCTCTCTGTCTGTCTCTCTCTCTCTCTCTCTCTCTCTCTCTCTCTCTCTCTCTCTCTCTCTCACACACACACACACACACACACCTTCAAAAATACCATTAAATTTGTTTGTGTTAGCCATCTACTGCTGACCATGGAGTCTACCCTGAAGTATGGGTTGAATACCTAGTGAGGTAGCACTGGGAAAAACAGGCAAGCAAACAAACAAACTAACATCTTTTTCTTTGTGAGGGCTTTTCAGTGGGGGATAGCTTCTGGGTTAGGGATGAGGGCTTGGGTCTGTTTACCCTCTCACAACCTGGATTCCATCTGGTTTAGAGTTGTGCAGGCCCAGTGCATACTGCCAGTCTCTGTGAGTTTGCATATGTGTGGTCCAGTAGTTTCTAGAAGGCTTTTTTCTTTGGTGTCTTCCACCTCCA
This sequence comes from Phodopus roborovskii, assembly GCF_943737965.1. Lineage (NCBI taxonomy): Eukaryota > Metazoa > Chordata > Mammalia > Rodentia > Cricetidae > Phodopus > Phodopus roborovskii. The sequence continues at coordinate 84,563 of NW_026125520.1, read as the reverse complement.
CTTTCTGCCTCCTCTTCTGCAGTGCCCTGATCCCTAAGCAGAGGGATTCACATCCCTTTTAGGACTTAGTGTTCCAAGGTCTCTTTCTTTCTATACATTGTCCAGTTTCAGGTCACTATTTTTGTTCCTGTCTGCCTCAGAAGACTGAGCAAGATACTCGTCTATGTATATAGCAGAATGTCATTAGGAGTTATTTCATTGCTACATCCCTTTAGCAGAACACTAGCATTTGATTTTATCCTAGGTCCTTGGCCTATCTAGTCTCAGTTTCCATCTTAGGTTGTGGGCATTAAATCCAGTCAGATGTTGCTTGGTTAGTTCCACCTTCCAGTGCCATGAACACCAGTCAGTAGAGATGAAGGCTCTAGTAAGGCATTAGTTTGGCTTCTTCATCTTCAATGAGTTATATAGGTGTTATCTTCAGCAATAGGTAGGCCCTTACCATCAGCTTGTGAAAAGCAAGTAATAATAGCCTTGGCAGTAACCTGAGTTGTTTGGGGGTGCCCAAAGGACCCCATTATCCAACAGCTCAATTAAATGTAACCCATTTCTGCCACTGGAGATTTCATTTGGAAGTGACAGATATTTTGTAGCATATTGTCTCCTAATTATTTGGTGATTTAATTCAGCTTTCTTTCATGTATGTATATATTTTAAGAAGCTTCTACTGTATTAGAGTTAAAAAAAAACAAACCTGTAACAAACATGGAAGCGCAAATCAGTAATCCCAGAACAATGTCTGAGGCCCAACAATTGCTAAGAATTCCAGACCAGGCTTAGATACAACGTGAGACTCTGACTGCCCCCCCCCCAAAAAAAAAAGAAAAGAAAAAAGAAAGATCTACAGTTTTCTCTTGTCGTTCTGTAAATAATAATCAAAGCAAATATTTACATACTTAGGTGTTGCACATAATCCAGAGCCCATTTAAATTACAGAGAAGAATGTATGTAGATTATAGGCAAATAGTAGGACATTTTATATGACATAGACCATGCTCAAATTTTGATCTGTGGGGATTCTAGAAAATTACATTGGGGATGAAACATATGCTAAAGATCTTTGTTCTTGTTTTTAAATGGGAAGCCCTTTAGAAGCAAGTTAAGCACTCATTCTGCTCCTCACATTCAAGGTTTGTGATGTTATGTGTAAATCTTGCTGCAGTCTATGTCTATGATACAATATCTCCAAGTATAATCTTTAGTGGCTTGCTGCATAGTAAAACAGTGAAATAAGTTTAGCTGACAACAATCTGAATAGCATTTTAACTTGTTCATTAGAACTACTTTCTAGGGCAGTTTGTTTCATAATTAAGCCTAATTAATTTCGAAAGTTTATTCGACCTATCTTTTTACACCTTGAGAATTATATAACTAGAAACATTCATAATTGATAAAGACGCTTGCCATCTTTAAGAAAAATAAATAAAATGTAAAAAGGAATAATTTGAGATAGTGGTTAATGATGGATTACTTAGCTAATTTATAAACTAAGTCATCTGTGTCTTCTATACTTACTTTGCTGCAGTAAAAATATCGGTGCCCTGCAGATTTTCATCCCTGGCTTGGATAGCAAACAGTGTCACTTCAATAGTGTGCCTTGTTTATCTGACCTTCTATATGGATGGCATGACTGTGGTTATCTGTGCTGTGCAGTTATACACACAGAACAAATGCTTTGCCTGGTTCGTGATAAAGAAGCCAGCCCTGACAGAGTGTTGTTTCTTCTGAATATTGACTTCACGGTTTGGAAGCATCCTCATTGTCGAATCCTAAGGGCATTTGATCTGCAGCAATTGACAGTAGATTGCTTTTAGGATGGAACAGTGAATCTCATTCAGTTCAGTTCTTTCTAATAGCAATGATGGCCCTCTTTACCTCTTATAAAGTGCTCTCATAGCTCATTATTTTATTCTCTATGAAGACAACAGTACCATTCTAATTGCTCTGTTTCTAATGATGCAACATTGTCACATGCTTGCCAATATCAGCTCGATTTGGGCATCAAAATAAACAATATTTTAAATAAGCTTTTTTTGCTGAATCTTCAGGATAGGAGATATTTCATCTCAAAATAATCTTATAAAATCATTGATTGCTTTAATACATTTCAAGCGACATGAACAATCTGCAAATAGTACCAAGTTCTGGTCACTGTTATGTAAACAATCTTATAAGTATAAAATTCTAGATAAATGAATTTTCAGTCAACTTATCACGTAATTTATATATCAATTGAAAGACCCAAATGTTGTGGGGTCTTTTATCTCTCTCTGTGTTGACCTGTAGACTACCAATTAGAATCAGTGATTTTAAAGTTGAATTATGGTATTGATTTATTTAGAACTGTACCCAAATACAGAAGCTTTGATGGAAACTTGGAAGTTTTTGAATCACGAGAGGAAGGGCAGAGCAAACTTATCATTTATTTTACCTATCTGCTCTAAAGGATTACCAGGAAATTAACTCACAAAATCTATAAAGGGTTACTATCTATGAATTGAACACACTAATATTGAAGGTACTAAGGCATTCACATTTGGCTTGATGTGTGTTTTCTTTGCCAAAGATGAAAATTAGGAGGATATTTTTTGAAACATTTTTTTTAAATGACACTATACTGTCAATCAGGATGCTCATTATGCGTTATTTACACCTTTCTCTCCCTTTCCACAAGTTCCTTTGTCTCACCCCAGCCCACCGGCATTGTCAATGCTACTGAGATATGTATTTCTCCAGGTGATGGTGGCAGACAGGAAGGAATGAAGGGGTATTATTTGTTTGTGTTTGTTTGTAGGCATAAATAGTTTTGTTGAGAAATACATTACTGGGCTAGAGGATGGCACAGCCATTAAAGGCTAGGCTCACAACCAAAAGTATATAGCCAATTTGAGGCCAGCCTATGATACATGAAACTTTTTCCCAGAACAAAACACCTTAAAAAGTAAAAAAAGAATATTAGCTTGATCAAATTTACTTAAGGGGTAAGTTGCACGTGTGTAACCCTCACCCCAGCATTAATTATATATATATATATATATGCATGCACATGTACACATACACAGTGCTACACATGCATAATTGTCTCTAAAATAAGCTTATTCCATTGCCTACCAAATGTATATACATTATACATTTCCTGGTCATTTCCTCAATTTGCCAACTGCTGAGTGCTTCTGAATTGCCCAAGAAAAAAAATGGAAGAAATATGACAAATATAGATTTATTGTGACTGCCAGCTTCATTTGGAATGAAGATTTCTGTATTTTTCATTGACGTTTTTCTAGTCCACTTTGTGTTGCTATAATAGAATCTCCAAATTGTACAATTCATGAAGAACAAACATTTACTTCTTCATAGTTGTGGGTGTTAGGAAGTGTCAGAATCCAAGCTCAGGATAGCTAGCACCTACTGAGGGCCTGTGGTGTGAAGTAGAAAGGAGGGCATGTGTGTGCGCTTGGGCATTTGTATGTGTGTGAGGGGGTTGGGGTGAGGAGGTGTTTATGTTTCACACCAGGCAGTAAGCTTCAACAATGGTGTCAGTTCACTCTTGCAGTGTTCTAATGACCTTATGACCTCATCCTCTTATAGTCACACTTAAATGAGCCCTGGTGGTCATCATCCAGTCACTGCCACTCAGTAAAAAAAGAAAGAATGGGAAATTTTGACCCTTTCATAAGGTGTTATATAAGTAAACAAGGCATTTTTCCTCCCTATGGTGCTAGAAGTTCAGTCAAAGACCTCAGGTGTGATAGGCAAGTTTTTGTCTCTGAGCTACATCTCTCAGCCTCTGTAGATAAACAATGAAATGTCTCTTTTCATACACTAAAAGCATTATGTAACCAACCCTTCATCTCTTTCCTTGTATTTATTAATTACAATAAATAGTGAAAATAAAATAATGCCCAATAAGAATAATCTAAAAGTTCTTGCTCATTGTCCTGTAAGCAGGTATATCAGAACATTTTATTGCTCTTCAGTACCTTCAGTTCTTTGATATAATCATACATGTTCTGACCAAGTGGCAGCTATGCTATTGATAACATGGATTCTGACTTCCCTAACACAGCATGTTTTTTAATATGTTAGTTTTTATAGCTATAAATAGTATATGGTGTTTTAAACTAGAAGTTATTAAAAAGAAGAAAACATCTATATGCTAAACCGTCACTAAATAACATTTGTTAAAATACTTATCAGCTTTTGCTGTGAGATTACACAATAATACACTTTTCTAAATAATCCTTTCCATCACTTTCACAAAATTCCCGAGAAAACCTGTTTGAAAGGGTGAAAGGGCCAGGAATGTTTCTTGGTGCATGCCTGTGATCTCAGTACAGGGGAAGTTGATACAGGAAGACCACACTTAAGGCTGTCCCGGGGACTTGCTAAGCCTAAGATGTGTGAGACCACCTTTCTAACCAGTAGCAACAACAACAAAACTAGATAGGAATAATTTAGTCCTGAGGTCTGAGTCTTCAGTCATGGGTTGGTTGGTTTGTTCAGTGGTGGGACCTGTGGCAGAGCAGACTGTCAAGGTGGGAACTGAGTGGTTACTGTAGTCTGTTTCTTCTATGGTGACTATGAATCAAAGAGAAAGGAAGGGATCCAAATACCCTTCAGAGCCAATCAGAGAACTTATTTTTTCCTACTGGATTCTACCACTCAATTAGATAACACCTTAATGTCACGTTCTTAACACATGAGGCTTGGGAGGTTATTTATGATCCAAACCATTGCATTAATGGATACTGTTGTCTTTAAGGCCATCTGGTTGCCACCAAGTAATCTGTTCTAAACATAGCTCGTAAAGTCAAGATTTGTATAAGATATCAAAACACTGTAGGAAATGAGAAACCGTTTTTCTTGGAAGTGACAACAGTGTTGATACTGAAGTCCATGAACACTGTATTCCAAGGCAAATACTCTGTTGCTCTTCTTAATCTCAGTGTTGAATGTGCTGTGTAATTTCTTACACCTGGCAAGCTGTAGCTGAGGAAAGCAATATAGTCTATATTAATCTTTCTTTTTCCTTTTTTGTTTTTTTGTTCTTTAAAGTCTCTAGTCATTCAATTGTCTTAAGTAAAAAATGTCTTCAGGATTGTTGAACAGTCATTGCTTTAATTTTTAATGTGTTTAAAGCCAAATAATTTATTTAGGTTCTTCAGAAACTTCAGCTTTTATGCCCTCAGATTTAGTGTTTTTATTGTGCCCTGTGCATGCACACATGTGTGACTTCTTAAATTACTGTTAAAACTAACTCCACAACCATGTATTCTTTTTTCTTAGAACAAATCATGTTTTATAATGCTTTATTCTCTAAGCCCTATCCCCATTTCCTGTTACATTCTGGTAAAGAATACTTTATTAATTCAAATTTGTTATAAAGGAAGTTTTCTTATTTGAAAATATCTTAACTACACTGTGAGATGTCAAATAAAGCTATATTAGAGAAAAATGAGTGCTTTAAAGGACAAGTTATCTGGCCTGACAAGATGTGATTATTTAAAGCATACTTAACCAGGTTCAGGAGAAGAAGGATTGCCTCAGATGTTAGGTATCCGTGAGCAGTTCTTTAGCCGTAAGGCAGCTGTCTGTGGTAGTACAGGGTGAATTATGTCTTATTGCTGACAGCTCTTAGAAGCAGAGCATTGCTCTGGGAACATGCTGGGGCCTCTAAACTTAGCTTGTGTGATGTTTGCTGACAGGTGAGGAAACAGGACTTGTCAGAGTGCTGACTCTACATGGGAACTTCTGGGTCTACTCACCTATATTGCTGTATCCATTGGTGTTTGGTTATTTAGAGTGCCATGATGACTGGATGTAGAAATGAATCTTTCCCACCCCTGTGTGGTATAATATATATATATATATATATATATATATATATATATATGTATATATATATATATACACACACACACACACACACACACACACACACACGTGTGTGTGTGTGTGTGTGTGTGTGTATGTGTGTATGTGTGTGTGTGTGTGTGTGTGTGTGTGTGTATTCCCAGCTGTTTCAATAGCTTTAACATGTTCATCATCTTAGAGACATTTATTGTAATTTCATACAAGTGAATTTCCGTTTAAGGCAGATTTTATCTGCATGATTCAGATAGTTCCTGCAAGCTTATCTCTGGCTTTAAGAGCCAAACTGGCTGTTATGCAGACAAATGTCCATTGTAGAGAACAGTTTGGTTGTACTGGTAAGGATATTTGGATCTTTTCTTTCAGCTTCTTCCACCCAGTCATTAACTCACCTCTCAGGCTCTAGTACCACCTCATAGCAAGGTGGCCTATCATTTAAAATGAAGAAGGACTATTTTAGGAGTATATGTAGCATAAGGAGAAAAGGCTGCTGTCTTGAGGGTGGTGGATTGCTGAGACTTTCCAGAACTGGGTGAGGATTCATTGATCTTTTCTCTATTACTATCTAAAACCAGTAATTGTTTTTAAATAGATACCATGTACCCATAGTTGTTAAGAAAAATAAAAAAGCACAGTGAAAAGCAGATTTCCCTCTGCCTCCCATCTTGTGCTTATTGGCCATGGATGAATGGTTAGTTGCCTTGTACATTACTGATTTGTCTTCCCTAGACACAATGTGCACATAGTACATAGCATGCTCTCATTTCTTATTTGCTGTTTCCCTTAACAGTGTATTATTGTTTATTATTAGCATCATATTAGCGTTTTTAAATGTATTGACCTCACTCACATTTTGAGTCCATATTTATAAGTCTTTGCCTTTACAAATATGTAGATGAGCAGCTGAAGTTGCCTTTGGTAACTCTCTGAAACTTTGGAAACATAGGCAGTGACTTCTAAGCACAGTTCAACCTGTCAGCCACTGCATTGCTTCTGTGAAGTACCTGTGTGTGTATGGGGGGGTGGGGTTCCAGGTGCAGATACATTCTCCTGCCTTGAGTAAGATAGTTCTACTCTCCAGTGACTCATCCATCAGGGCAGAGTGCTAGATGACAAATCAGATGACTTGTGGCATCGGAATTGAGATTGGGGGGGAGTTTGAATGGTTTGGAATTGGAATGAGATATGGAAACTGGTGGAAATGGGTAAGCAGGAAGGGTGTTCAGAAGCATGGGTACTCCAGACTGCAAACACTACACTGCAACTCCATCAAATGAGCCTCCTTACCAGGTCCAGGTCAGCTACCATTTGAGAACATGAGCTCCCAAAACCAAGGCTAGGGAAAAAAATGATGTTTCTGTTTCTCGAGAACCCCGTGGCTCCTATGTGGTGCATGATCAAATCTCATGGAGCATCCCTTCTCCCAGCCATGAGACTGGGATCTCTTCATCACACTCAATATTTAACCCAGAATGCAAAAATTAACCTAGCATCTGCTCTAGTGAAATTTAGACTTAATTGTAACCACACTCAGGATTTCCCAGGCCTTCCTCTGGGGAGTGGAGACTGGCCATCACTATGTGCCCTTCCTTCAGTTCTCAGGTTTCTGGAACCTCTGATGAGGAGCTAGAGAAAGCATCAGGGCTCATCTCCCTGGGCTCTTTTCCTTTCTCCAGGAAGCCACAGTGCTTCAGAAGCAGCTCTGCCAGGAGCTGCCCCAAGTTTACCCTAAACCTTTTCCTCCCTGTCAACCAGTAGAATGTAGGTTACTTTCACAGCTTGCCCCTGAACAGTAAAAGGGCTTTTCTTTACATTTACATAGCAGGAATTAAATTGGCTTTCCTGGAACAAATAAACAGTTTCAAGAGAAGTTCAGGTCTCTTTCTTCAGTGAAAACTGAACAGCTGGAAGCTTTGAAATGAATGTTTTTATGCTTCTGCCCATCCTTGTTGTTTTTAAACAACAAAACACAACACTTAGTTAACTGTTCATGAGACACAGGTAAACCAGGTTTGGAAGAATCAGGGCGCTGCCACTGCTACTGTTGAGAACTTAGCTCATTGACCACATATGAGTATTAGAGTTTGTAGCCTGTGAGCCTCATAGGAGGAACATTAATGCCCTTTCTGAGCATTCTTTTGACAGACTGGGTGTTGTGTGAGCTATTTTCTAAAGACCTGGTGTTGTGTTTGAGTGCAGAGGGGCTGGCCACCGGAGGCAAGAAGTGAGGTAATGAGAAGAAATGACCATTACTCCTAGGGGCTTACAATGAAGGAAGGAAGATAAGCAGAGGTTAAATATAGGAACTAAAACAGTTTTAGTTGCTGACAACTGGGAAAATGAGGGGGAATAAAATCCTTAGGAAAGATTAGTTCTTGAGGTTTTATTTACCTAGTTGTGCCTTTTACTCTGTTGTGTTAGGCTTCCTCACTGTTCTGTAAAACCTGGCTCCTTGCCATGTGGCTGCCCTGTGCTACACGATGGACCTCCATGCCAGTAATCCAAACATGGCTTTTATCCTTCTCTTCTCCATTTTACTCCTTCAGGCTACTCGTGAGATTTACCTGTCTTGGGAGATTTTTCTTTGTAGAGTAATAAAATTGTTCTCAAGCTTCCATTTAAATCATTCTGAATCCCAAGTGAGGACCTTGATTTCTCTGGTATCATGAAAAGACTCCCCCAAATTCCAAGATACAAGAAACGGAGACAGCCTGACTGTCAAGCACATACTATAGGCTACTAAGCTACCGTGTTGCATAGGAACTCCCTGTTTGCTATGCATACCTCAACTCTGCCACACAGAGCTGTAGTCTCTTCAGTGTCTGCCGTGCTGCTCTCTGCATGTCTAGGACATCAATAACTGCTCTAATAAATCTATTACTCCAAACAAAAACCTGCCTCAATGTCCCACTTGAACCTTAAAGTAAACTCTTTCATATTCTTTTTATTCCCCTCCACAAAGGGATCTTGAATATTTATGTGGTTGAACTTTAATCACAGACTGGAACATTTTTGAAATATTGGAACAGATTTTACTTGAAGTCTGCAGTGTGAGACAGGTGCAGGCTGAGGCACCATGCATGAGATGTGTTGCGTCTGCTTCCCTGTTTGATAGGAATGTCTGCTTAAGCTTGTGCAAAGGACCTAGTGTTTCAGGCACTCTGGCTGGGTATCTGCTCCTACTACATGTGTAAGGCCAACAGTAGACTCACTGCTGTGGACCAGATCCTGTGATATTAGTCTGTCAGAAGCTGGAGTTGCAGAGCAAGTGAGGCATTGTTCCAACTGACCTTAAGAGGCTGTCCTATAAATGAGTAGCTGGAGACAGCTTGTGCAATCATAGGGCCTAATCACAGTCCTTTACATGGAGGCCAAGAAGGGGAGGCAACAGAGCTTCTAGGGGACTTTTTCTGAGTAGTTTTCATGGACATCTTAGGTAGGTGTTTTGTCGGTCAACTAAGGCACTGCAGGACATGAGACGATGTTGTACCACTAAAGTAGAGAAAAATGGGCAGCTTCATTATTTGCTCAAAATGGGCCTGAACACAAAGGCTACAGTAATAACATGGCTTTTATTCCTAAGAAATTACACTTTTACAATACGGTGAAAAGATTCATTAAGAGGAATGACTGGGGGTATGTGTGAGTGGGTTGAGTGGGAATGTTGGTAATACTATTTGCCAGTAAGCATAGAGTACTTACTTAGGTCAGTTTCGCAATTAAGTATTTGCAATGCCTCCTCTCATTTAGTCATCATGGTGCAGAACGGGTCAGGTGCAGCAACTGTATCAGAATCCTAACAGCGGATAAAGAACAACTCAATTAGGTGATTGGAGAGTTTAATGAGGTGATGTTTCTGAAACTGTGGTTAAGGATGTGAAACATTTCCAGGCTAGCAACATCACTTCTCCACTTCCCTGCCATGGGGTTACAGCAGAAAGTGGTGTTGAAGCCCCCTGAGCACCATGGCTGCATCTGTCTATCTGGAAAGGAGGCATGGTTTTCTTTTTCACTCTCATTTTGGTTAGTGTATCTCCCTTGGCCAAACCCAACTTGAAACCAGGGAACTCTATTGGAGATCCTTCAGTTCAGCCTCTGGGGAGCATAGAATAGGGTGAGGAAGCATACAGAAAGCATGTGGTGGGTAGGTAGATATCCAGAATTTTATAGATGGCATGTCAGAGACGCCACTAAGCTGTGTCTTTTCCCTCAAATCACATTAATATTGATGGTCTCATGTGACTCAGACAGGCTGACTCACACACCATAAATATGCCTCCTTATCAGTGGGAGGAAAGGGAGAATGCACCTTGCAGCTGACAGACTGCCCAGGAGTTCTTAAGGCTTAGCGAAGAGTAAGGGGTTGAGTGGCATGTGGACAGAAAGAAGTGGATAACTGAGACCAGAAGGTACAGTTGGGACCTCAGCTTCCCCTCTTTTTAAAAAAAGAAAAAAGTGATAGTGTTGAAGAAGACACGGGGCTGCTTATCTCCCTTCCAGAATGAAGACTGGATTCTCCTCAGTGTGGTGAAACTCGTATGAAAATATTTCCTCAGCTCTCAATTTTACAGATTTGAAATTGTGAATTTTTTTTCTACATTAGGGATACCCAGTCAGGATAACCAAGATTGTCAAAATAAAATAAAGCCTGCATTTCACTTAGTAGAGGTTTTCTTGTAATTATTTATGAAATCTTGTGTTGAGTTCAGTGTTAGGACCCCAATGTACGAGTTGACCTCTACTCAAAAAGTATGATATGAAAATAACAAAACAAAATTAGGGAATCTGAGTTCACGGCCAGCCTGGTCTATAAAGAAGTTTCCAGGGCAGCCAGTGCTGTCAAAAAGGTTGGGAAGCACCAATGAAATTAACAAGTATTATACTCATTCAACTTGTCTTAAACTTTTGTCTTATAAATTGCCTCAGTAATTGTTTTATTAATTTGCAAGCAGGTAGATGGTAACTTACTGTCGTAAAAACATCTTAGTTCATTTGAAGATTATTGACTATTTACATCTTATTTAACGTTTATGAAATTTAGTGAAACTGTCAAAGAATATTTGCTTTCCATGCTATTTATTGCATCTTCTTTTGATGGCATTCACCCCCAGGCTCAAAGTGTCTGCAAATAATCCTGTAAGATAAACAAAGCCCACTGTCCTCCTGGAAAAGATCAGGGGCTCAGGTCATTGCTTTGTATGTGTAAGGCCCTGGAGTCATCTAACTACTAGTAGGAATTTATGTGAACACATGTATGTTTTTGAGTGTGCATTCTGTTTCTAACTAATTAGTACTTTTCAATGCCTTCACATTCATGAAACAAATGAACAAACAAAGTAGGTAAGAACCATGTACATCTTACAGTCTAGCTTGAGGGTTTCACAAGCATTTCCCAAGAGAAATTCCTTGTTCAGTTTCTTTTCTGGAGGATGTGTTGTGATTGCCCTGCAGGTTTCTAGGCAATTCAGTCATTGTTCTAGTCTGCTCAGATTTGGTGTGTGTGTGGGGGGGGGGTCTCTGTGCCTTCTCCTTCTTCCTCCTTTGCCTCCTCCTGCCCAGCTCCTTTTTATTAGAAAACCCTGTCCAGACCACTGCACATCAGAGACCATGCATAGATCCCCAACCCCCTGTCTTCATGGGAAGAAGGTCACATAGTGGCTTTCAAAGCCTGGCATGGCCACTTATTACCTTGTGACATGAAGCTCATTTTCCCAGGGTATTATTATTATTATTATTATTATTATTACACAATTGAGACACTAGTAATCTCACTAACTTTTTAATTATTTCTTTTATTTTTGAAATTATATTTTATCATCACCCCTTCCCTTTTCTCCATCTCAATACTTCTATGTACCTCTCCCCACACTCCTTTAAATTCATGTCCTGTTTTTCTATTACTTTTTGCTATACACATACATGTATATTTATATGTATTCTAAAAATACACAAATACAACCTGCTCAGCTTGCATACTGTTGCTTTTGTGTGTGTTTCCAGTTATTTGGAGATTTCATTAGGATCACCTTTGTATATTTTAGGAAGTTTCCATTGCACTAGGTTTCTGTACCACCCCTTAAATGTCCCTCGGTTCTAGCTGTCTCTCCCTACATTTCCTCCCTCAACTCCGTACCCCTTCCCCTCTCCACTGGATTCTCCCATTCCAGTAACCCTATACTCAGTCCACACATTAAATCTATTAAACTCACCCTCCCCTAGGGAGACCCATGTGTCTAATATATCTAATCTCTGTGGGTGTACAGATTGTAACTCGGTTATCATTTAACAGCAAGTATATACATATACATAAATGCATACCACGTTTATCTTTCTGAGTCTGGTTTACCTCACTCAGGATAATTTTTTTCTAGTTTCATCATCTATATGTCTGCAAATTTTACGATGTTATTTTTTAACAGATGAGTAGTACTCCATTGTATAAACGTACCACATTTTCTTCATCCATTCTTCTGTTGAGGGACATCTAGATTGTTTCCAGTGTCTGTCTGTTATGACTGGAGCAACAATGAACATGGTTGAGCAACTGTCCTTGTGGTAAGACAGAGTATCCTTTTGGGTATATGCTTGAGTGGTATACCTGGGTCTTAAGGTAAATTGATTGCCATTTTTCTGAGAAACCCATTTGTACTACCAGTAATGGATGAATATGCCTATTATGCCACATCCTCACCAGCATGAGCTGTGACTTCTTTATTGATTTTAGCCATTCCTATGGGTATAAGATAAAATCCCAAAGTAGTTTTGATTTGCATCTCTCATGATGACTAAGTGTGGTGGTTTGAAAGAAATAGCTCCCATAGGGAGTGGCACTGTTAAGAGATGTGGCCATGTTGAACTAGGTATGGCTTTGTTGGAGTAAGTGTGTCACTGTGGGGGAGGGATTTGAAGTCTCTTGCTCAAGCTTTACCCAGTGTGACAGTCTACTTCTTGTTGCTTCCATATCAACATATAGCAGCTCCCTTTCCAGCACCATGTCTGCCTGCATGTTGCCATGATCCACTCCATGGTGATAATGAACTAAACCTCTGAAACTGTAAGCTACTACCTCAATTAAATATTTTCCTGTATAAGAGTTGCCATGGTCATGGTGTCTCTTTATAGCAACAGAAATCCTAACTATGACTTCTTTAAGTATTTCTCAGCCATTTGAGATTAGCCTATTGTGAATTCTCTATTTAGATATGTACCCCATTTTTAATTGGATTGTTTGGTTTTTTGATATTTAGCTTTTTGAGTTATTCCCCATTTCTCTTCTATCAGGTTCAGTGTATCTGATTTTATGTTGAGGTCTTTGATCCATTTGTAGTTAATTTTTGTACAGTGTGATAAGAATGGCTCTGTTTGCATTCTTCTACATGCCATTGGTTGAAGGTTCTTTCTCTTTTCAAATGTATTTCTGGGTTCTTTATCAGAAATCATGTGTCTAGATGTGTGATCTGGAACTTCAGTTCCCTTGATAAATGTGTTTGCTTTTATGCCAACACCATGTTATTTTTATTACTTAGTTTTCTAGTTCAACTTGAAATTGGGAATGATGAGACCTCTAGAAGTTTTTATTGTTCAGGATTGTTAAGTTATCCTAGATTTTTTTTATTTTCCATATGAAGCTGAGAATTCTCTTCAAGATCTGTGAAGAATTGGCATTTTGATGGGGATTGTATTGAATCTATTGATTGCATTTGGTATGATAATGATTTTTTTTAATTCCATGAGCATACCTGAGCATCCATCCTCTGATATATTTTTCAATTTTTTTCTTCAAAGACTTAAAGAATTTATTATTCAAATTTTTCAATTGCTTGGTTATAGTTACCCCATGCTATTTTATCTGGGGCTATTGTGAAAGATGGTGTAGTTTCCTGCTTTTTTCTCTAACTTCTGTATAGGAGGCTACTGATTTTTATGAGTTAAGTTTGTTATCAGCTACTTTGCTGGAAGTGTTCATCAGCTATCAGAGTTCTCTGGTGGACTTTTTAGGGTCACTTCTGTATACTATCATATCATCTGAAAGTAAAGATTCTTTGACTTCTTCCTTTCTAATTTGTAATACCCTTTTGGCCTTATAACTGCAATTATTTCAATAAATAACTTCTCTTTTCAGTTTATTTTTTCTTACAATAAGTAACTTTTAAAACGTGTGTGTGTGTGTGTGTGTGTGTGTGTGTGTGTGTGTGTGTGAATGTAATCTAGAGTATTACATGTAGAAGTCAGAAAACAATTTGCCATTGTTAGCTTTTCCTTTCTGAAAACTGAACTCAAGTCCTCTGTCTTGTAAGCAAGTATTCTTACCAGTTGAGCCATACCCCCTTATTAATAAGTATCTTTTACTCGGATGCATACTCAATGATATTCTAGGTAATGTTATTAATTAATAATCTTTATAAGCCAATGCCTCAAAAGTTATGAGTACTATGTCTTGATTAAAACTCATTTTTATGATAAATTTTGTGGTTTTGACAATTAATTTTTAAAAGGTAATGAATGTAGATCAAATCAGATGGTAAGGTGCTATCTTGCATTCATGAGGCCCTGGGTTTGATCCAACACATCCAATAAACCAGTTCCATGCATTTAACTCCAGGACTCAGGAAACAGAAGCCATTACATCAGAAGTTTAAGGCCAGTGTTGGCCATATAGCAAATTCATGTCCAGTCTAAAATCTTATCTTAAAAAAAAAAAGAACAATAACTAAAGTTAATACCATGCCAGTATGAACATGGAAATCCATTGGAATTGCCAATTTACTCAGATCAGGGCATTCATTTGCTGTGTGGTGCTGTCATCTGGAATTAAAATAATATGTTGACTTTTACAAACTGAGACGCCGAAAGTAGAAACATAAGCCAGTGAGCTGTAAAATGGTGGCATATTAACACATGCCCCATTGAGAACGTTCCTGCCCTCTGCTCATACAGATGGGACAGGGTCAGCGATGCAGAGATGCTGAGGTGAACGTTTTTGAGGAGATGGGTGTGTGTGATTTTATACATTAGTGGTATTACTGCAGTTTATACTTCATGAGCACTAAAATTCACTTAGTCTGTCCCAGGTATCAGCAGACCTTTCTTACTCAGTGTGTCGGACTCTAAGTGAAGTTGTTTTCTGGGTCACAGAGCATCTGTCAACTACTCTACTCAGCTGTTCAGTACAAATGCAGTCTTTGCCATTTGTAGATAAGTGGACGTAGCTGCTTACCGAAAGAATTTACTTAGATTGACAAGTGGCCATCTATTAGTCCAATTTATGGACCTCAGAGTTCAGACCCTCATTTAAAAATGAAAACAAAGAACAAGCAAAACAGACACAGAGAGACAGACAAAAACAAAGCCTACAGAGTACTCAGAACTTAAGAAGATATAACTGCTTGCCTAATTTAGGAACCAGGACCAGGTAATTTGCTTTGCTATGTCAGCCGAAGCATCATTTAATACACAGTCTAATTAACAACAATGGGTTTGTCAAACAGTATTTAGCCCAATCATTCTAAGTGGCCTTACTATATCTATTAATTTCATTTCAATAAATATCTCTTACAGTTACTGGTATTGTAGAGGTAGGGAAATGCTTTCAGTGGAAAATCGCTAGCTACAAAACTAATTTACTTCTGGCATTCTGAGGTTCTATACCGAAATAGTGGTAGACCAACTCAGAACTGTCAGCAGTAGGTTCTGAATAGCAGGTCGTCCCCATTTACTCTTAGGTCTGCCCTCATTGGAAGTGGCAGCACTATAGCCATGTATATCCCTTTGTTATGAGAGCCCCTATAGGAGTCCTTGGGAACCTGCACCCTTCCAGGATTACAAACTGAGCCATGATGCACCAAGCAGACAAGCTCCCTCATGTGGTTTTCACCTCACTTTTCTTTTTCCACTTTCCATTCAGACTAATCATTAATATAAGAAGTTTTGATAATCACCCATGAACTTCATGTTTTTTAAAAGGTAGTGTAGCTTTCTTCCTGTAGTGTAACCATAGCAACTGTCCAGGAACAGAGAGAGAAAGCTTTCACACATGCTGTGCTAATTAATCCTGTCCTGCAGTTTTTCTTCAGCTGGGAGAGGCAGTTTAATAAATTTTGCATGAGTAAGCAGGTTTTGATTTGTGAACTTTACAAAAACATAGTGTTGTTTTTACCAAAATGATTGTGGAAAATGGCACTAAAAATCATATTTTAGGGTATTCTCTCTCTCTCTCTCTCTCTCTCTCTCTCTCTCTCTCTCTCTCTCTCTCTCTCTCTCTATCTCTTTTAAAGGAGCCATGTTAAGTAATTCAGGCTTTCCTGAAAAAAAACACAGGGTCTATTTTGCCTATTTAATGAATATAAATGTCCTACGAGTGAACATTTTTCTTCATTGATGTATGGTACACCTTCAAAACTAACATCACTTCATGAGAGGTGAGTGAGAGAGCTTTTTCTCAAGAGATGGAAAAAAACTGTATTCTGAAATTAAAGATTCTAATTTTCTATATGACATATCTATGTACAAACCCTCTTAAAATAAAAGAACTTTTTTTTTTTTTTTTTTTTTTTAATTTGAAAGTTCATCCTCATTGCTCTTTTGGAAACCATTGTTGCCCAGCTGAATGAAGTTGGGGCTGTCTTTGACCTAAGTGTGTGAGACAGGAAAAAGTAATGTAGACTATGAACTTCTGTTTGTGTTTTTCACAAATACTTAACCAACAACAGTACTTAACATTTAGCTTGCAATCACATGTAATGGTTTGATTTCCCTTGTATTTAGGATATTCTGGTTTCATATTTTCCCAACTTAAACTACCACTTTCTACTTAATAAGTAGACTGATTATTTGAACTGTCAAAGAAAATCTCACATTTTCTCATTTTACTATCTCTGTTTGAGCTGTCTGACAATAAGGCCTTAGGAAAAGCAAGAGAATCTAGCTTGGATGCTCTGATATCCCATTTGACTTGACAGCCACATATGGGATGAGTCAGAACCTATTTCCAGACTTGCCTTAGCTCTTTGTTTTCTATATGGAAATGAAGTTGTTTGAGGACCAAACCTTTGATGGGGTTGCCAGTTCCTACAGACATTTTCCCAGCTTTATTGTCAGATTAATAGTACGGTTTTGTATGAATTGGAGAGTAAAGAATGTGCTACAGAGAATATGATTGAACATAATTCTATTTGTATATAGAATATTAGGTGTAGTAAGTTGAGCATTGTTGTATATTTCTGTACATTTTGTATATCTATACATTTTTGTATGGGACATATATGAGCATTGACCAATTCCATATGTAATCATCTTATTGTAAAATACTATACTGTAGAAAAATGGACTTTAATGATAACAGAATTAATTAATAATTCTTTGTCTTTATCAACTATGTTATTAATTTTAAAGTTTACAATAACCCAGAAAATTAGCAGCCATGGTTTAGAAACAGGAAGAAGTCATGTTCCTAAACATCTCTGACAATCTTAATATATCATTGAAAAGAACATGTTTAAAGTAGGCTCACAGCAGAAACCTTGTATTATATTTTACTTCAAGTATAGTACTGACAAGTGATGCTTTATACTTGTGTTGATTTGTCACATAACTGAAAAATTGTCAGAACTATTGAACTTAGATGAAGGAGAGAGTTTCTCTTTGCTCATGGTCTCAGAAGTTTCAGTTGGTAATGGGCTGGCCCTGTTGTTTTTGGATCTATGCTAAAGGCAGAATATCACAGGACAAAGTCCAAGGTGAACAAAGCTGCTCCTCTTGTAGCTGTCAGGGAGCAAAGAGAGAAAGTTTATCACCCTGACATCCCCTTCAAGACCATGACTGGTGAAACAATGTCCTTTGGCTAGGCCTCATTTTCTGGACAGGTCTATCAACTATCAGTATCACTGTGGGCCACTGAACTGGTCTTTTAACAAATGGGCCATGATGGAGCATTTCAGGTCTAAAATGCTGCATTGCATCAATCTTTAATGCCAAGGTCAGGAAATGGTCTATTATGACTTGTTTCACTTTCAAAAATAACATTGTGAGGTATATGATCTTTAAAAGAAGTAGAAGGATAGAGACATGGCTCAACGGTTTAGAATGCTTAGTGCTCCTGCAGGAGGTCTGAGTTCAGTTCTCAGCACCCCAGGTCAGGCAGCAACTGCCTGTAACTCCACTCCAGGGAATTCAGTGCCCTCTTCAGGCACCCTTATGCATGTCCACATAGTATATGCATAGTATTCACACACACACACACACACACACACACACACACACACACACACACACACACACAGAGAGAGAGAGAGAGAGAGTTAAAAATAAAAATAAATCTTTTTTTTTAAGGGATTAGACTGGGGACATAGCTTGTTGGTAGTATGCTTTCTTCACATGCAGGGGCTGGGGTGTGTATGTTCCATCCTTATTATCTTTATTAGCACTGCAAATGAACATTTTTCAAAAAGAATTAGTCATTTTATACAACCTGCGGGAAAATGCTCAGGAAAAACTTGCTAAATTATGAAAGGGGCAGGGCTATATGGATGGCTCAACAGGTAGCAATATACTGCTTTGCAGAGGACCATGGTTGGCTTCAGTACCCACATCAGGCAACTCACAGATAATTGTAACTCCTGGTCCAGTAACTCTGACACCCTCTTGCAGCCTCCATGGCCTCCCTCATTCATGTGCATATACCACCATATACATAATTAAAAATAAAATAAATCCTCTTAAAAATGGATAATCACACATTCCAGAGGTAAACCATGGACAACATACATGAATTCACGTTTTTATTTGTTCAGCAGTCTATCACGGTTTAATAAGGATCAGGATAAACAATTAGGCCGAACAGATATTTATTGAGGGAGAAATAACTCACAACATAGACAGGTGAACACCAACAGGTTCCTGCATCCAAGAATTCCTCTGGATGTCCTCCTGTCCCTGTGTGGCTGGCAAGAGAGCTCTCTCCCTCACCTCCTCCTACCTAGTTCTCCAGGTCACTTCTGCCCCTGGCTCCACCCCGCAATGGGTGTGGTCAGTGCCACAGAAGGAGACAAAATGAATATCCCACTACAGCAGTCCTGTGTCTGTGTGTGAATATTTCAGTTATTAGGTCAAATTGCATATTTTATGTTAAAGTAATGTTACCAATTTTTGTGCATTGCAACTTGATATCAGCTTTAATCATCCACATGTTCCAGTTTGATCGTTGCTTTATAATTACATAACTCATTGGTTTTTCAGATAATGTCCCCCAGTGTGTATCCACTTGTGAGTTTTTGAGAAACACTCACACCATAAGAACTTCTTGGGCAACTCTTCAAGAAAAGTATTACAGTTTCTCCTTAAAATACACATGTAAACACTGGCAGCACTGGTCGTTTGTAGAGCTGGGACTCTTTAGCTTTCTTAATTTATCTTTTCTGCAAGTTATTTGGCCAAAGAGCCCTTACTGATATGATGTACAAATTTGGAACTCTCAAACTAGAGTTCTGCAAAGCAGATGAAGTAACCAGGGAAATTTTAAGACAGCTCTGATTTTGTTTGGTGATATTTTAAAAATCCATAGCACAAATGTTTTGTTTTTAATATACATTATATCATAATTATTAATGTCTTAAAAGCACAGAGACTATATATGTTTTCCTCAGATATGTTAATCTTGGCTTGGTATTCATGAATCTGAATTACAGTAGTGTTGTTTTACCTTTTAAAATGTAACATTTGAATTTAAAACACATGTTCTTTTCTATACCCCTTTAACCTCTTTACGTTTCCTGTAACCCACAGGTCTTGCAAGAGCAAAATCCGTCCCTAGCCACACATACTCCAATGAAGTGGTTACCTTGTGGTACAGACCTCCTGATGTTCTCCTGGGCTCTACAGAATATTCCACCTGCCTTGACATGTGGTGAGAAATGAACACTTTAGCTAAACAGTGTGGCATGCTTGGTCTGGCCCAAACCTAGACAGACATCTAATAGTTGTTGGAGAAAGATCAATGGTGCATGAGTGTTGCCTGTGTGTGGCAGTACTGTGGCCTATTTAATACCTGATTGGGAATGGTACCTCATCAGAGTCTGCTCCAGATGGAACCTTCTAAGTGTTCTTGAAGGACAAGGTCAGAGGCTCTTTCTTTCTTTCTTTCTTTCTTTCTTTCTTTCTTTCTTTCTTTCTTTCTTTCTGTACTGTAATTTTTTTCTGTCAGTACTGGTTTTATTTTATAATGAGGAAGTGTGTATCTCCAAAGATCAGTAGAATAAGAATTAACATGACATGAGTTCATATTTACTACATAGCTCTGGCAATTGATTGAAAACTATTGATAACGAAATGCCTTGAGTGTTTAAAAATATGGGATTATCTCAGAATCATTTCATGCAATAGTTCTCCAGCTGTTAAAATCTTTTTAATGTATTAGAATGTTTGGTAATATTTGCTGCATACCTGTTAATACTGACAAGCTGCTGTGCATTCCCAATTATGTGAGATTTAAATATCATAATCATCTAAGGGAATGAATCTGATTCTTAACACTCTGGTGAGAGTCACTCATGGCCACTGGGCATAGCTTTTCTTTTTCTGTACTCATGACTGGGTTTGAAGTAAAATAATTCATGTAGCTTGTGGTTGTTCTTTACAAAAGAGCCATCATTCTTGAGTGATTATGCCCCTGAATTAAGAATTTAGCTACATAAACATGTAATGTTTATGGCCTCAGTGAAACTTCAGTATGTATTATTTACCTTCCTTCTGTGAAGTTACTTCATGACTCTACCACAAGCAATCTTTGTTGAGTGTTAAAGTACCCCTAGCTGTGGGGTTTGGTGTTCTGTGGAACCATTGAAGTCATCTTCAGCTTCTTATGTATATGAAGTTGTCTAGATATATAGCTTTCAATAAAACTGTAAAAATATAGGCCATCAAACACCTGCAGATCTGTTTTCATAAATCTAATCACATTTTAATGATATTCTAAAATCCCAAGAATAAATATCACCATCTATTAGCGAGTAACTGAACTAATCCATCTTTTCATCACACTTCCTGGCCTTGGCTTTTAAATGGTTATTTACTCTTTCTGTAGTTAATATTTTCCCCTAAGGATAGGCCTGTCTTTGGACAACATAGATAATTAGACCCTTAATAATAATGGGGAAAGTTAGAGATGGAGGCCAGTGCACACACCAGGGTACCAGTTAGTTGCTTTCTTAATAATCATTTGCTACTTTCTGTTCCTAGTTAAGAGCTGGCTATGCAAATAATAATTTTATCACAGTCTTGGGTTATAAAGTATTTTTCTATTTATTTTTGTATATGGAAATTCTTAGTCGTCTTTCAGTGAGTTCAACTAAGGTCTCTACTAATAAAATGTGTTTTGAAATGTTTGTGGTGTAGAGCCAGTTTTTTCTCAGTTGCTTGGCAGTTTAGTCAAGATTATACCCTCCTAACCACAAGAAGTTGTTCTTCCTGTGCTAAATAAATAAATGTGCATCTAGGGAGATGGCTCAGTTATGAAATGTTTGCAAGTATGATGAACTAAGTTCAGCATGGTGGCACACATGTAACCCAGCACAGAAAATGAGGACAAGAATGATGACTTAGGTTTAGCATGGTAGCACACACATGTAACCCAGTACAAAGGATGAGGAGACAGGCAGGCACTGAAGTTTAGCCAAACTGGTGATTTCCAAATTCAAGGAGAGACCTTGTTTCAAAAATTAAGGTGGATATCAAGGACACCATTGACCTCTGGCCTCTCAATGATACACAAGCATGCACCTACACTAATATGTACACACAATTACACTTATGTCGATCACACAAACAGAATGATGTTAAGAGATTGGGGTTATTGCTTAGTTGGAGGACCTGAACTCAATCCCCCAAGCCAATGTACAATTGTGAGTGTGCTGGACAATCAGATCCCTGAGCCTCAGTGTCCAGCCAGCCTCACTTATTTGGAGAGCTCCAAGCCAGTGAGATAACTTCCCTCCTCCCACAAAGGTAGAGAGCTCCCTGAGAGACAACACTCAAAGCTGACCTCTGCCTCCACACACACACACACACACACACACACACACACACACACACACACACACACACACACGCACACGCACACGCACACGCATGCACGCACACAGGGTGGGGATAAGCAAAATGCTCTATACAGTAAGTACCAAGTGCATGATGGATTCTGACTTTCTAATGTTTGTTTCTGGCATACACTGTTTTCTATTCTTCCCTACCTCACCCCACCCCATGTGTGTGAGAGATAGTTTGGGCACTTGCTGCCAATTTGCTTTGAACAGAAACATAATAGAAGCATACGAAGAAGCCTATTATTGAAGAGAAAGAGGGAAATCCGGTAGAAAATAGTGGACCCCAAATGCCCTTTTGTGTCTATGCCAAGAATATTCATTGCCAGAAACAAATAGCAAATGTGCTAG
This sequence comes from Phodopus roborovskii, assembly GCF_943737965.1. NCBI lineage: Eukaryota > Metazoa > Chordata > Mammalia > Rodentia > Cricetidae > Phodopus > Phodopus roborovskii. The sequence goes on along the minus strand of NW_026125520.1, from coordinate 62,253 downwards.
GTTTGAGCAGCTTCCCCATGCTTATTTTCAGTTCACATCTAAGCCCTAAAATCTAGGTTGTGTCTATGCTATGCCTGTCATTGTGAATCTGATTTATTTCGAGCAATTTTCTAAAACCTGTTTTGCTATTCTGTAGTCAGATAAAAATGCATGTGTCTTTCCCACGAGAGAGACTTTCACAGGCCACTGATTCACTGATTTTTTTTTTTTTTTTTTTTGCATAATCAATGACATCGATGCAGGATATTCAGACACCTGGAAATGGGATTGTAATTGAGTCATGGCTCAGCTGCACCAAGAAGAAATACAAATATTAACCCAGGGACAGCAGCAGGGAGGCAGGTGGCAGGGGGTTTCAGGCTAGTTTTACAGTTCGTTTTACTGTCCTGGGGCTGGAGTAACTAAAAACTGATGATCCCTACACCATGTTAAATAGACACAGTCGCTAAAAATATTAATGAAGACACGTATGCAGTAACACTGTCAGCATGTGATGGAAATCAGAGCTAGCACTGATAGGAGCTTCTCCTGTGGGTCACCCGCACCATGGAGATGTGTGAATGCCCAGTGACACTTAAGGACTCATCAAGTTAGTTTTGATGCCTTTGTTTCTCTTCCTAAATGAAGATCGGATTCAGCGTTGTCTCTTGTAACATGTCTGTTAATTCTTGGGTTTTGTGCCTCCCTGAAAGTCACAGCATGGAAAAACATTGCTAAGCTTCAGAACCAGAGGTATTTACAGGGTCTGAAGAGCACAGGAAGGGGAGCATGGATGTGAAGGCAGCATATCTGCATAACTCTTCCCTGGCAGTAGAGTCCTGCTTTCTGCAGAGCTGGGCTTTTAAATAAGCTTCTGTTCCTCTCTGCATGCCCAGAGCTGTGTTTGCAGCTGTGCATACTCTCTAAAACAGAACATTGTTGGGGATTATTTTAAAGGATTTTTAATATCAGGTAACTAAATTATATGTTAATAAGTGATTTTCTCATCAAAGGCATTGTGCTTTAGAGGGGGCTCGTGGTATCAACTGCAATGCCCCCCCCACCCAGTATGCAAAGAATGATGGTATGTCAGGCGTTTCCTATCATCATCTTTTCAAAGCTAATTAACATATTAACTATGCTTGTCAAAATGTGGGGTAGATCATTTATAAATAAGCCTGTCAAACATAATGAGATCGCATATTAAATCACCCTGTCTCTATTACATCTCTGATTTAAGATTAAAATTAATTTATTTAACATTGCAGCAGCTGGGTGATTAAGGGAAAAAACCTGTTCTAGTCATAATGTATAGGAAAATGTCTGCATCACAGTTTATTTTTAATATATTAGAAAGAATATTGGCTAATTATTAAGTATCATAAAGTCATTTGGCCCTGATTCATATTACATAACTTAATGGCCATACATATTGGCAATATCCTGTGTTCTGCCATTATCTTTACTGATCTTTCTATCTTGAATCAAAGCAGTTTACACAATGAAATTTCTTAAGACTTGGGTTTATATCCCATTGTTTTAAGAAAAAGAACCATAATTAAACCTTTCTATACCTGCTACCCTGAGCATAAATTTATTCTGTGTGAAGCCTACATTAATTTGAAAACTTGAATGATAATAATAGTAATAGTTGGTACTTTTATTGACCATAAACTGTATATAAGTCCTGCTATGCTCTTAAATTACTTCCTTATTGTACAATGAAATAAGGAACATTCACGAAGTAATATAATTACATCACACGGTGAGTAAATTGCCAACTTGCAGTGTAGGGCCACATTCTCAGTATCCCTTCCTTGCCACATTCTGTACTGTCTTATAAGATGATTTGGAAGAAACTGACCTTGTTTTACTACTAATGTAACTCTGTAACACTAACAAAGTACTTGGTAATATATCATATTTCTATCCAAGTTACGCCTTTTGTGTAGCTCAGATATTTTGGGTGGCTTTGTTCTCACTCATAAGCCTGCACTCTCCTGTCTCTCCTAACAGCTTTATTCCAGTTGCTTCTACTATATAATTTTATTTAGTGAATACTTTTAAAAAAGCCAAGACATGAATCATTGAATTGAATACATTTTCATGGTACTACTGTCTATGCTGACATACATCTTCCCAGCTCCTAGTCATTATTCATTTATCACTTCTGCTTAAGTGAATACATCCATTTTTAAAGGAGTTCTAAGGAAGAAGGAAAGATGGAATTCCTGAGCTACAGCAGAGTCATCTATTGTCAATGTTGTTGCATGTTTTCTAATTATTGCAGTCATAAGGCCAAGGAAGATGTGAAACAGTCATTGTCAAATTTAATAGTTCTCTGATAATTCTTAAACAGTGCTCAAATAATGCACTATCCAGCTGACTTGCTACAGCCACTGACAGTGGGATGCAATGGGACAGAACTGGGGACAGCCACAAAGATCTTTATGTTTCTGGTGGCATCCGTGGTTCTGAGTCCATTGCAACTAATGAGGCCTCTTTACTTTTGGATGGCCATATACCTCATCAACATACAGTCCTCCTTAGAGAGTTGATAATTCTGCCAAGACAATAGGTACAGAGAGTCTTACTATGCCATATGTCTTAGAGTACTCTAGAGCAATAATTGACCCTTTATTTCCATCAGAAGAGATTTGCTGTATTTTAGTGTTTAATTCACACCTAAGGACTGACTGCTGGCTACAAAACCCTTCTTACAGGAAATTTATCATTGTCTGTGCATTATCTTGGTCAGTATGGTTTGAACCCTGTCTGGTTGTGAAACTGAGATAGCTGCCAACTCACCAACCCAGAGATGCCTCTGGAATAGTCAAGGTAGCAGTTGTTGGTTTTTTTTTTAACGGTGTGTTATAGTTTTTAAATCTCATTGTTTATCAGTGTGGGTCTTTGAAACAAAGAGCATATTTCCATCAAGGTATTTGACCACTTAGTGATAATTACAGTATTTATAGAAAGAATAATTTAATGTAGACTTCCCTGCTAAATATTCTAAAACGAATTAAATTTCACTAATTTCTTTTTAATCAACATTAGGAAAGTAATTGGCTACCCACAAGTGGATTTCTGAATGATTTGGTAATAGCCAGTTACTGAGAGTAAGTTTCATGACATTAGTATAATCTTGCCACATTCCACTGATTCACCAGATTATAACAATAGAAAGAAATGATCACAGGAAATTCTTGGGAAATATAAAACTATATAAACGTTGAAAGTAGTATTCATATTGTCTTTTGGGTCTGTCAGTCACCAAATTAAATGCCTTGTGTTTCTATTGGGCTATAGCATCCAAGAGGGCTATGGAATATGACAAGTCCAAGATACTATGTTTCATTTTAAGGAAATGAGCATGCAGGCTCTCTCCGTCGAATTAGAATTTTTGACTCAGGAGGGCCTTACATGGGAGAGTAGGGCATGGGTAAAATATGGTTCTGTGTTTTAATCTAGAAATATGTAAATTAAGGAATGTGTCATGTAGATTAGTACTTTTATTTTATTTAGTTATTTTTCAGTGTGTGGAGTATATGTGTTCATCTCTCCAGGTATGTTTGTGTATGTGTGAAACCAGAGGTCATTGTCAAGACTCTTTCTACATCATTCTCCAGTGTCTTCATTTATTTACTTATTAATTAATTAATTAATTAATCCATACATTCTTCATTTATTTAGAGACATGTCTGTTAATGAACCTGGAGCTCCTAGATTCATGAAGACTTGCTTGCCAGGGAATTCCAGGGACCTACCTGACCACAAATCCCAGCTCTGGGGCTATAGATGCATGCCACCATGCCTGGCTTTTTATATGAATGCTGGGGATCCAATCCCAGGCCCCTGTGCTTGTGCAGCAAACACTGTGTGACTGAGCCATCTTCCCAGCCCACTTTCTGTTTTAAGATATATGAATATATATATGTATGTATATACATACATACATACATACATACATACATACATACATACTTGTCTCTCCAAGCATGCAATGCTTTTCTGTTTAAAGAAGAGGCAGGCTTTGACAAAAAAAAAATAGTGCCCCAAGTCAACTTCCTTCTCCCATAGTTAGCTCAACTTAGTTAACCAAAGCTCTCAACAAATATTTTCAGTTTTCTGAGAATCCTGTGGTGATTTCAGGTATATCTGGCTAACTGACAATGACCACAGCAGTGTCAGTAACAGGATCAGTGACCCACTTTATCTATGGCTTCTCTTTAATCTCTCAGGAATGACTATGCCTTTTTAACTCTTTGGGCAATACTGTATATCTCATAGGTTTGACATAATTTTTTCTTATTATCTATCAGTCTATTCTGTTGACTGATTTGCATTGCTGGAGAGTTAATCTATATCCTTGCCTCTGAAAGCACTCTTCATTTATTCTTTTAGACATTGTACTAAATGAAATGGTGGATGAAGACTTTACCATGGTCTACCAAAGTTGTCCCACTCCACTTTGACCTTGTTTACCCTGTGTAGAATTTTATACACAAGTGTCTCAGAATTAATCAAAATTAATGATTTTATGCCCTTTATTTTTTGTTTAATCTTTGTTTCCTGGATCTTCTAATTATATTTTAATTTTTTTTTTAGTTTCATTGCCCTTATTTATATTGTTAACTATTTAAAGTTTAAAAATATTTATTAAACACATGTGGAAAAATGCTTTCCAAATGCTGAAACATATCACAAAATCTATATCCCAAAATAAGAGAGATTAATTTCTAAGATTGTATTTTAATTACTTCTCCCTTCCACTTCCTCCTGCTATGGCCCTCCCTGATCTCCTTCAAATTTGTGGCCTGTTAAGAGAAGCTTTTGTGACAGTCTGGTCCTACAGCCGTGTCAGCCCCAAATCACACAATGAGACACTGTGTTAGATATAAAGCTGTTGGCCATTTACTAGTGTTTCTTATTGAATAGCTCTGTCTTAAATATTAACCCATTTCTAACAATGTAAGTATTTCTACATGGTCTTGGCTTACTGGAAATGCTGGACCTGCATCTCCTTTGCCTGCTACATCTCTGCAGAGAGGAGAGAGATTTCCTGTTTGTCCCTGCTTATATTCTGATTAAACCCAGCTACATCACTTCCTGCCTGTCTGTACAGACCTCCAGACCTCTATGGTTAGCTAGTGGCAGTATCTGCCAAACTATGTCACTTCCTGCCTGCCCAACCAGTGTTTTATTCACCAACTAATAAGACAAACATATATACAGAAGAACATTCCCCATCAACGGCCTCATATGTTTTTACATACGCATGCATGCACGCGTGCGAACACACACACACACACACACACACACACACACACACACACACACACACATTCCTAAATCTAACTTGTTAAATCATACCTTGTTACTTGTGTGTAGGTTTTCAGGGCTGACTGTAAGCAATGAACAACCAATTGCTGTGCTCTTCCCTGGGAAGGACCACCTCCTCTTCTTCCAGCTTTACTCATCTGTGGTTCTTTATATAGTGTCCTTATTTTTAAGGTCAGCTTTGGGAAGTCTTGTTGGTGAGACTTTATGCGTGTAACTTCTGTTGTTACAAGGAGACACAATCTTACAGCAAAATCCCTGACCCTGAGGCTCCTACAATCTTTCCCTCTCCTTCTTCCACAATGGCCCCTGAGCCTTAAGTGTGGGGCTATTTGTTGTATACCCATATAGTCTTTTAAGTTTGTCATCTTTAAGGATAACATTGTGTTAAAGCTTTGTGTGTATACCTTTTAAAGGCTTATTTATTTTTAATCTCTGTGTGCATGTCTATGCCATGGATATGCAGGTCCATATAGAGGCCAGAAAATGTTGTCAGATCCCCTGGAACTGGAGTTAGGGGCAGTTGTGAGCCACCTGCTGTGAGTGCTATCAGCAAACTAGGGTCTTCTGGAAGAGCAAGAAATGCCTTAACAGCTGAGCCATAACCAGCCAGTATGCCATGTATAGTAATCAGATCAGGAAAACAAACAGTGCCATCTGTGTGTGTGTGTTAGTATCCTCAGTGCTGTGGCAACATTCCTGAGAAGAAGCAACTTAAGAGTAAAGGGGTCTATGTCAATCATGCAGTCTATCGCAAAAGGAAGTCTTGGCATCAGGAGCAAAAGGTAAACTGGTCCCCTTCCAACTACAGCCAGGAAGCAGAGAGTACCAAATGCATATGCTCTGCTAGCTTCCTCCTCTTTATGTAGCCTGGGTCCTCATCCCATGACATTGAGGGCACAATTAGGATGGACTTTCTCATCTTATTTAAACTAATCTAGATAATCACTCACAAATGGAGCCAGAGATCTGTCTTCGAGGTGATTGTAGTCAAGTTGACAATCAGTATTAACCACAGGTCAACTCCTTGTCAACTTGATACTTTAGAATGTATATAATGAAATGATATCTTAGTATTATACTATATGCTATAAGATAGCATAATTTATAGATAAAATATATGTATTATGTAATTGATCTTGCTTTCTTTTCCTCTGATTTCAAATGGAAACTTTTTCAAGTATGAGAATTAGAGGGATTTGGATCTTTGCTTATTTTTTTGTAAATGTGTTATTATGAATGGAGAGACCAGTTGGCCCTTTGATTCTTCATATATCTTAGGAGATTAATCAGTGTAAATTTGACTACATATGAGGTCACCCAACAGACACACTCTGGGAATGTCTTTGAGGGAGTTTCCAGAGAAGCTTAACTGAAGAGGGAAAACCCACCCTGAATATGGGTGGTACAATCCCATGGGGTGGGGTCCTTCAACGAATATAAAAAGAAAGCCAGCCAGCCTAGTACTGGACTTCTCTGTTCTGAGGTGAAGAGTCAAGAGCTAAAGCTGCTTCAAGCCTCTCCCATCATGATGAATGGCAACCTCAATCCATGAGCCCAAACACACACTTCCTTGTTGAAGATGCTTCTTGTCCAGTACATCTCATAGGAGTGAAAATGTTACCACTGCTGTCTTGTGGGCAAACCCAGCTACAAAGTCAATATCGAAGGCCTATTCTTGGTTCTTCCACAGAATCTGATAACTGGTAGATAGATGTGGTCCTCGGATCAGGGTAAGACAGGAGGTCTGAGGGTCGGTCACACAGACCAATTCACACACTTTTCAACAGACTCTTCTTGTTCCTCTCAGTACCTCACCATTTTCTGGTGTAGGTTCTTCCATAAGTCTGATGCTTCTTTTGGTTCAATTTTATGTATCCTGCTGTTGTGCAATGGGAAACAGAAGGGTGGAAGGAAGAAGCCTACTGGGCAGTTACTCTCTTTAAAAATTCCTAGTCCTGTTCCCTATTTCCATCTGTTAGATTCATCTTCACAGTGTTTAAAGCCTGTGTCTCCATGTGTTTAGCCTTTTCTAAGTTGCTAAACATAAAACCTCTCACTGTAACTTGGAATTGTTGCTGTATGTAGTCCTCGTAGATCACTACAGCTTCACGAACATCTAAAGACAGGTTATCTCTCACACACGTGTGTGTTTTCTTCTGTGTTTGTGTTTCTTTTTTATCTTCCTAATCAAATACTTGATCTATTTGTATGCCCTTCTCTTATTGATAATTCAATACTCATACCTTTAACTGTGAAGAGCTGGCTGCTAGAGTCCTTGCCCATGGATAATTGTTAAGGTAGCTCTGGGTCCAAATCAGTGTAACAAATAATAGTGGAGGAAACTTTGCAACTGCCAGGCTCTGAGTATGATTGTGTAAACAGATAATCATTACTGCTTAATTGTTAGTGAAATACAAATAATTTCATATAGAAAAGCGAAGTCACAAGAAAACCACATTTTGATTTAGGAGCGAGTTGTGAAAGGAAGTAAAATGTGCATCATGGCTTTTAAAAAGTTTATTATTTTCTGTGAATATAAAGAATGTGTTGAAAGAGGTAGTCCTTTGGATTTATATCCTGTAGGGATCCAATATGACCTTGCTGTTTAAACAAGCAAAAATTGCCAGAGATGGAGCTCAGTTGGTCGAGTGCTTCCTAACTTGCGTGATGCCCTGGACCTGATCCTGAAACCTTATAGACACAGCTGTGGTAGTGTATAGCTGCTGCTTGAGGTGTTGAAATGGGAATCAGAAGTTCAAGTTATTTCTCTGATATAAACTGACTTGAAGTTCAGCCTGGATTACATGAGACTTTCTCAATAGAAAAATTAATTAGGCAAGACTTTAAAGAAATATCTCACCCAATAGAAAATTTCTAGGTCAGTCATGGTAGAGATGGAATGCTGTCTTATATGCATGGAAATGACATAATTGGGGTGGAAATGGAAATGTGATTGCACAAAAACTAGCAATCACTATGAACGCCATTCATGGCATTCCTCAATAAAGAGACTGAACTGTTTTCACTGCTCTGCAGTGGGCAGAAATGGGGACTTTGTGCTATTTTGACATTTGTGAATTAAATCTTCTTGATACCGCTTTGTCTAGGACATAGTAAGTAATAAGCATATTTTCTTTACAAAAATTCTGTTATATAAACTTTAAATACATTACCAGATATTTTTCTAACTTTAGATGCTATAGCATGCAATTAATACAAATAGATACTTATGTTTCTCTCATTTTGTGTTTAATCTCCTTTGATTATGAATGCTAAACAGTGTCACTATAAGTGATACTTTCTTTTATGAATACCATTGTTTACCTACATATATGTACATGTACCACATGAATGTCTGGTGCCTACAGAGGTTAGGAGAGAGCATCAGATTCCCTGGAACTGTAATTAACAGATTATTATAAACTTCCCCTGTGAGTTCTGGAGATCTCACTAAAAAATATCAACTGTTCTTAAACACCAAGCCATGTCTCTTACCCCAAAGCAACAATTTAAAAGAATTAAAGTAAAACTTAGCTAAAATAACATATCAGTGACCAATAAACAGCTTGCCAAATTCCTTTAAAATAGTAAGAACTTTCTGGGGTGTGTCAGGCACTTAGTGATTCGTAGAGGCAGGGTCTGAGTAGTGTTTTCTGGGGTGCACGTGGGTAGTTCATCTTTGACATGGCATTTTTTTTTTCTTTGCATTCTCATGTGAGATGACAGATTCAACATGTGAGATTCTTATCTAATTACATTTCCTACAGAGCCCAGCAAGAATTTTATCATTCTTTCTGATTGATAGTTCAAACAATTCCTCCCTTATTCCTTTGCTTTTTAGAAATTGAACACATTCATAACCTAATGAAAATTCAACAGATTAAAATTTTACTATAGCAAATATATAAACTTACGTTATTTTGTCATATTTAATTTAACACATTTAACTTAGAAGCTGCTTCAGAGTTAAGTAACACTGTGAAATCAATTTATAATTTTAGGGTTGTTTTATGACCGTATGACCCCCACCCCATCTGGAGATGTTTGGTTTCTCACACTGTTCCATGGTGGCAAAGAATAAAAACAGAATACAAAAGACAAAACCATTTTCATAACTCCAGGGTACCCCATTTCCATGAAGATCTCCTTTATGCATACAGTGAATCTACCCATTCATTCATCATTCATTCATTCACATATTCATTCATTTTGATTGACACTTTACAAAATATTTAAGAGTATAAGGAACTGACCCTGCCTATAAATAGCACCCTCCAGCATTAGTCCATTGCTCACATCTAGGTCCCCTCAGTCAGATGGTAGTCTGCGTAAACCACATTCCAGGGCAAGTGTTGGACAATGCTTCAAAAAGTTCACGGCTTTTTTCCAAAGAGTGGACCAAGATATTTATCAAGAAAAGGGTTCTTGATTTCATATTTTGTATAGATTTTCCAAGTTGCTAAATGATTCTTAAATATCAGCTACCCTGTCACATACCTTATAGTGTGGCACCATTTTAATATTCATAATCAGTATGCATCAAAATTCAGCTATGCCATTTGATGAATGGACCTAAATATTAACAAAACATACAACATGAATTTCTTCATCCCCCTTGTAGAAGAACTGTTTACCCAGTCACAAAAAGGCAAACATGGTATGTACTCACTCATATATGGGTTTTAAACTCAGAGCAAAGGATTACCAGCCTACAATTCTCAATGCCAGAAAAGCTAGAAAACAAGGAGGACCCCAAGAGAGACATACATGGTCCCCTGGAGAAGGGGAAACAAGATCTCCTGAGCAAATTGGGAGCATGGCGGGAAGGGAGAGGGAGTTATGAGAAAGAGAAGGGGAAAAGAGGAGGAGAGAAGTGAGCGTGAGGGAGTGGGAAGATTGAGTCAGGGAAAGAATAGAGGGGAGCAAGAAAAGAGATACCATAATAGCGGGAGCCATTATAGGTTTAAAGAGAAATCTGGCACTAGGGAAATGTCCAGAGATGACCCCCAACTAACAATCTAAGCAATAGGGAAGAGGCTAACTTAAATGCCCTTCCCTGATAATGAGATTGATGACTACCTTATATGCCATTTGAGAGCCTTCATCCAAGTAGCTGATAGAAGCAGACACCCACAGCTAAGCACTGAACCATACTCCTCATAACCAGTTGCAGAGAGGAAGGTGTGATGAACAAAGGGGTCAGAAACACACAGAAAGTGCTGACCTGAACAAGGGGGAGCTCATGGACCCCAGTCCGTTAGCTGGCTAACCAGCATAGAACCGGCCCAGACACCCTGAATGTGGGTGTTAGTTAGGAGGCCTGGGCATTCTATGGGGCCTCTGGTAATGAGTCAGTATTTATCCCTAGTTATGAAAGGACTTTGGGAGCCCATTCCACATAGAGGGATACTCTCTCAGTCTAGACAAATGGGAGAGGGTCTGCGTCCTGCTACAAATGATGACAGACATTGTAGACTCCCCATGGAAGGCCTCACCCTCCCTGGGGAGCAGAAAGGGGATGGGGGCTGGCAGGGAAAACAGGGAGGACAGGAAGGTGATGAAACTGGGATAGACATGTAAACAAGCTTGTTTTGAATTTAAATTTTAAAAACAATTATCAAAAAAGGAAGAAGGTCAGTTTACATTAAATGTTTACTAATTTCTCTTTATGATATACCACATACAGTTTCATAAAGAAAAAAGGCTTAAATGGGTGATTTGCTTGGCTCTGTAAGATGCCCATGAGCCCTGCCTCCCCCACACACTCACACACTTCTGTAATCTCCTATTTTATTGCATGGGAGTTAAAACATTTGCTGAGAGAAGCCTTTAAAAAATAGTTTCCTTATTCTGCATCAGCTGTAAGAGAAGCAGAAGTCAAAGACATTCAAACTTCATAATTTGCTTTCCTTGTTCTGCCTGGTTTATTCTAACTAAATAAATCCTTTGAAAAACACCATTGTTGGTTGTGTTTTAAATGACTCCTTTCATTAATTGCTCTAAAATACAACATACAGTAGTTCCTTGCTGTTTGATGTAACACAGCATTTTCTGTCTTGCTTTCCTTAGAGTAAGTTTCAATGAGGCATTTTCTCTTTTCCACTTACTATACATGGTTAGTGGTTATCAGTAGTCTGATGTCCCTGGTAGTCTGTATGGGTGGGTAACCATTGTCCATACGCATCATCTTCAGATATTCAGACATTGTTAAAGAGCAGTCACTGTCCTGTGCTGAGGGGATCGCCAAGCACACATTATTTCCTAGGCTAATTGTTTTACCCTCTGCCCCAAACTCTTAATTCTGAATGCTCGGTTTCAGCTCTATTTTTATCTAGCTATCATTGTGCCACCTGAATGGAAAACAGAATTCTCATCTTAATATCTTTTTGTCTGACTATGGTGAGCTAATCAAGACATGATATTCTAATTGGGGTGGCAGCTGAGCCCAATGAAGTGGTCATCCCTGCAGGACTCAGGGGTGGAGCCCCCGGAACCCCCCCCCACACACACACTAGAACTGGATATGAACTCACAAAATGCAACTCCTTTATAAGTCAAAGACAATTGTCTGTGACATTGCTAAAGTTCTTCTATCTCTAAGTTTTAGCATTCAAGTAATTCTCACTGCTAAATGAGAGGTTTCCCATGGCAACTGCTAGAGTCCCTTTGGGGTATTTCATAAACAAAATTGGAGTGGTGGTATCTGGGAGAAAATGAATGACTTTCTTAACTTTTTATCTTATCCTGTGGTATTAATTACCAATAACATCTCCCTTGATTGCCTCCTCAGACTCACTTATGTCATTGACTGACTCATTGATCACTCCTTCTTTTTAAAAGCATTTTCTGAATATTTGTAATAGTATGTGTGCTGGCCACAAGCATGAGTAATGTCCACCTTGCACTCAAGATAATGCATCATTACACAAGAAAATAGTTGCCACAGTGCTAATTCTGAGGGAAAAGGTAAAGATTGTATCCTTGGAGAGTGATAGGAGAAGTAGAGGCATAAAGGTACTTTGCTCAGTACTAGTCCCCAGCTTAACTTGAGAAAACCATCTATCTCAGTTCAGGTTACTATTGCTGTGATGAATCAACATAACCAAAAAGCAAGTTCTAGAGGAAAGGGTTAGAAAGACAGGACAAGAACTCAAAGAGGGCAGGGACCTGAAGGCAGGAAGTAATGCAGAGGTCATGGAGGGAAGTTGCTTAATGACTCGCTTCCCCTACCTTGTTCACCCTGATTTCTTATAAAACCCAGGGATGGCATCAACCTCATTGGGCTGGGCCCTCTCCTATTGATCACTAAAGTAAGCAAGGCCATACAGCTGGATCTCATGGAGGCATTTTCTCAGTTGAGGTTTCCCTCCTTTCAGCTGACTCTTCTAAGTTGACAATGCTGAGCACTTGCCAGGAAGACAGGAGCAATAGGACATACACTGCTAGCACTTGTGGATGGAGATTTCAGGTCGCAACCCAGAAGCAGGTGGAGGGAAAGGAGGGCAGAGAAGAAAGTGCCTAGAGTCAATAAGAATTCTCAGACTATGACAACTGACAGCTTGGCTGTATCCCAGGTTTTCCATGATTCCTGGATTTATGGCTGAGAACTCTGAGATGCTAAACAGAAAACTAAAAGGAAACAAGAAAAACTATTTGGGTTTTCCCATTTGATTAAAAAGTACTACTAATAAATCACAGATGTACACATGTTACTGAACATATATGACAGAAGTTATCCTTGGAGCTTATTGAACACATGGTGCTCTGGTGTGGTGAGATCACTCACTGTTCTAATTGCTCTTAATTGCTTGTGGGGACTCCAGTCTGAAACGTGAAAATCCCCTCCAGGGCCACCCTAGGATGCCACTCTTCAAAGCCTGTCTTTTACTTTTGCTTAACTTTTATTCTGATTTGCCCTATATGCAAATACATCTCTTTGGAGATGTAATTTTTGTTAAATATTGGAAAAATTGTTCTTTTTGCTAAAACTCTATTGTGCCGAAGTGAATGTTTTCTACACAGGGATTTTCCTGGCAGTCTAAGGCTTTGTTTTTCATGGCCTGAAAGCTAAGTTTTCCATAGAAGTATTTGACAAAGATGTATGGTGCCTATTGGTGCCTAATGAAGCACTAACCGCAGTAAATGGTGAGTGACACTTTAATCAATTCAGACCCTTCAGTACCCACCAAGGGCATGGTGAAGTGTAATTTTTTAATCTTTCACTTTTCCACAACTGAGAATGGTGGGATGAAAAGATCACATCTGTTGTGTATAAGAAATTTTCTTACAGGGCATAATAAAAATAAGTTTATTTGGTTTCTTTTTTAGTCTGGCTTTAGTCTTTTTTAGACCATCTTTCAGATGCTGGTCTAGTAGAGAACAGAAATTGGTCTGCTTTGCAAGTAGATACATATCTTCAGAGCAAAGTGGGATAAATATATGGCCACCTTGGTGCACAAAACACCTCCAGCTTTCACTGGATAATGGTGTATTTCAGTGAACCATAGCTAAATAATATTACCTGCTAGGTTAATTAACGAGGAAGCTTTCCGAGTTAGGGTTGAATTTAGATTGTGTTTCACATTTAACTTAATTTAATTTACTGGTCCGTTGTTTCATTGTTGTTTCTTCAGCCTCAGCTCCAACACATGTTCACGGGGTTTATTCCAGTCACCCAAACAGCTTTAAAAACAGAATTACGAAGATTATTTTAGATTCTTGCTCCACAGGGTTCACTTGGAAAAACAGCCACTTCAGTATCACTTAGATGCGAATTAGAAATTCAGATCTACCAGGAAGCCAGAATCCGGGTTCTGATAGGATCCCATGACCATCATACATGTGAGATGGAGACCCATGGTGTTTTTGGGTGGACACATGGGCTAAGGGGTAGGCGTTGCAGGCGGGTTGGTCTGGTGTGCACGTAACGTTAAAGGGAGAAAGACGAGACAGTGACATTGTACTGAGCTCTGGGTCTGTTCATCTGCTTGCCTCCCAAAGGTTTGAAGCTGCAGAACATTCTCGAAAGCTGTGACTAAGTATCTGGACTGCATTAGAGGCCTCCTGCAGCTTGCATTTGGAGAAGCCCACATGTAGAGGTGCAGCTTTTCCCTGCTGTGACAGTGACTGTTCAGGGAGTCCCTTAAGCCTCTGCACATAGAATGCTTAGGCCCTGTGAGGTCAGGTTCCCTCCTGGACTTGGCAGGCAAATACATCCACACTTCTGCCTTAAAGGTCTCCCACACAAGAAATATCAAACCTTTGCCAACAGATAAGAGTAGAAACAAAATGTGAAACTTCTTCAATTCTGAATTAGACCATACTGTATAATATTGAAGTCTCTCTGCATTGTTTACTGAGATTGAACCAAATACTTGATGTGAAATTTAGTGTAGGAAAACACTGTTTTAGTGTTTTAGCTGTGTGGGCTAATATCAAAATTAGATTAATGTGAACTAGAGAAATTTTACTGCATAAGTATTGTGTCACCTTTTCTTAGAGATAACACTATTATTCTTGGAATCCAATATGACTGGTGACAGATATAATTAGGTTCCTCTACCTATATTTTTTTTCTTTGTTTTGGGACAGGGGCTCGTTTTGTAGCCTAGACTGGACTTGAACTCATGATTCTCCTGCATCAGCCTTGCAAGTCCTGGGAGTATAAGCTTATGACACCACACTCTAAAATAAAATCTGATCAGGACTTTATTAAGCAGGTATTTCAGAATAGATGTCAGTAGTTGGTTTTTGGTAACCTCACTCTATTCTGTACAGTTTTGGATGTTATTATATAATCAAACACGAGGGTCAAGAGAGAAAAAAGACTCTAAGGGTCAAAATACAATATACACAAGTATGGTTGTGAGCTCCTCAAATGACGGTTGCAGTTTAAGAAAAAAATATATTTTAACACAGAGCTTAAACATGAGAGTTAAGAGAAATGGAAGAATATGACATAAGCAATTGTGTGGGTTCCTCCCATGGAGAGATGCAAGTGTCCAAGCATTAATTATAGCTGCCATTTGGTAGCTTTCACTTACATCTCAATAGATTGCAGAAAAGTGTCTCCCCCACTGCTGCCCCAAGTCCTTTTCATTCTGATGGGATTAGATTGGGGAATGGTGTCTTGGATGGGATTGTTATTTAATAAAGTAAAAAGGAGGTGTGGAGGGTTACACAAGGGGTTGCTGGTGGTATTTCTAGAAAACCGCAGGAAAAATATTTTTCCTAAACTATAGAAGAAAATAATATCACATGCTAGAGAAAAATATAAATCTTTTTTATTCTCTTAATACAAAGAGACATTACTGGATCACGGAGGATCTCAGTGGTAGAACACTTGCTAGGCATGTGCAAGTCTCTAGGTTTGGTCCCCAACATCAAATCAAATGAAAGAAGAAAAGATATTGGGCTGGAGTATAGCTCAGAGATATATCATTTGCCTTATAGGTGCTGGGGCTGGGCTTTGAACCTAGCACTACAAAAAAACAAACAAAAAAGAAAGGAGAAGAAAATGGAAATGTACATTTAAAAATATTTTAAGATATGATGAATTCATTGTAGATTACCTAACCACTTTGTAGGGAGGAATATTGGTAGATAATGATTAATGCTGATTATTCCCATACTATATATTAAAACAGCATTTAAACTTATATAATGTCTTTTGACTAAATTTATTTAAACTAATTTTATACTTTATTTTTATGCCTAACTTTGTATTCTTTCTTCTCAATGAATACAATCAAATTATAAATTTCCAGGTCTGAAAGACACAAGAATTATCAATTACATTTCAACTCCTATTTAAATTTAAAAAAAAAATTAGTTAGATACATGTATGTATGTGTGGAGATGGGAGGGTCTACACATACAAGCATAGTGCCTGTGGAAGTCATAAGCTTCAGGTCCCTCTGGAGCTGTAGTTGCAGGCAGTTGTGAGCCAGACAATGGGGGTCCTAGAACTAAATGCAGGTCCTCTAAAATAACAGTATGTTCCCTTAACAGTTGACATCAATCTCCAGCTCCCAGGTATTTTGGCTAGTGATGGTGACTAGAATGCACTATTTTGCATTTTAACTAAAAAAATTAAAACAGCATCCATATACTCATGACCTAAGTTAAATTTGTAGAACTAGAGCTTCAAAAATTTGAAAGCTGTGTGTACCTGAGTAGCTATGTCAAGTTACTTTACCAGCTGAATTATCCTAAAGTCAGATTTCAGTAAATGGAATCATATGAGTCCTTTTCAACTGGGCCTTTGTCACCAGACTGTGTTCTTTCTTCATAGTGTATGTGTATATTCAGAGCTGTATGCACGTGTGTGCAGATGCAGAGTCTAGTGCACCTCCGTGTGGAGAGTGGAGGGGGATATCAGGTAATACAGGCCTCTCGCATAACCTGAAGCTAGGCTGGTGGCCAACAGCCCCTGGGAGCCTCCTGGTCTCTCAGCCACTACAGTCCTAGGATTACAGGGAGGTGTGACCATGCCCAAGTTTGTATGTGTAAGTTGGGGATTTGAACTCAGGTCTTCATGCATGCCTAGCAAGTATTGTGAGCCATCGACCCAATATTGCTTATGTTATTCTTTTTTTTTTTTTTTTTTTTTTTTGCTTATGTTATTCTTAATGAAGAATTTAGACTCAGTAGGCAATCATTACATACTTGTTCAAATTTGGAAAAGAATTCACAAAGAGGTCATTGTCCGTATACAACATCCTTTCTTAAGTGTGGTACATAAGGAGATGAATTCATTCTCAGCAAAGCAGTCTGTGTAGTCAACTTTCTCTGTTTAGGGAACACAGGACTAATGGAGCAGAGAAAGAGGGGGCACACAGCGTGGTTCCTCATGTGAAATTGAAGGACATTTCTTGCTGGTTGACAAGTCCAGTCAAAAGAATTCTTCTGCATTAATAGCTCTGATGCATTGTGTAATTCTATTTTTTATTTTTTTTGTGCCTTCTATATCTACATGGTCACTGAGTAAAACTCCTATGTTTTTATCTTCTTGGGAATTATAATTTCTATATGATTACTAAGTATAATTCTCTTAACTTCATAGTGTGCCCTTCAGTGTCTTTGGGAAAGATGATATCATTAAAAACTTACATTAGGAATGAAAGTCCAAATCCCTTAGCCAGCCAAGCAGTTCAAAGCCTACAGAGTAATTAATTGCATCATTTTGTTCCAACCAAACAGAACTGTAGTGTAGTTTTATCTTCTAAGTATCATATTTTGGAGATGATGTAAACTAAGTAAAGTAGCCATAAAAAAAAATATCTGTGGGCAGTTCTGACAGTGAAACTGTTACCTCCCCATCCCACCAGCCAGTTCAGCTCTGCACGTATAGGATGTGGTTGGCCTCTGCTGAGGCTTCTCATAGTCAGAGTTGAAGTGTATGGGTGCAATAAGAAAAATAGAGGGCAGAGAGCAGAGAGTTTATTCTTATGTACAAACAGGAAGGTGTGGGTATTCCAAACCCACAGTGTTTAATGTGAACTTAAGTAAAATGACAACGGAAAGAGTCAATATGCTTGGAAAGAATTTTTGACAGAAAAAAAAAAATTTAGACACTCACCATATTAGCATTTTAAGCGCATGTAATCAGACATCTGAACTCCATCTGTCTAGAATGATATGAAACTAATTCTCATTCCCCAAGTGAAATTGGCTTTATGATGTAAGTCAGGATTTTGTTCGGTACTTTTGGCAGCATACACCCTTGTGTATGCATTTAAGTTGAAGTTATGTGGCATGTATTGTGAGAAAGGCATTCCTACTAGTGTGTTACTTTAATTTAAAAATGTTGGTCACAACTGTGATGACAACTGGAGCAGCTGCACAGAAGTTTGTCTTTTACCCCGAGGAATTCTGGTGTAAGTTAAAGATCCCATGGTTTGCCTGCCCTAGTTGGAAGTAATTGCAGCATTTGAAGAAATGACAAGGCATGATAAGCCAGGAAACCCAAACATGTTCAAGGTAGAGACAATCAGAATGATAGAGAATGATAATGAAGTAGAGAGTGTTGTCTGCACACCCTGGTCTCCTGCAGGCAGGAACCAGGTCAGGTCAGAGGTCTTCATGTGCAGGTATGAAAACTCTACACTAGTTCTTTGTCATTAGTGTGACTTCCCTCATTTACTCCGGTTTTCTGCCATCCTATTCAAAATGACTAGTTCTCCTGAACCTCAGCCCAAGCATTTGACTAGCTGTTTGCTGTGAGCATAGCAGTTCAGGTAGGTGGCAAGGCTGAGCTCATTGGATGATGGATGCCTTGAGAAATGGTATGAATAGTAAGCTCAAGGGAGACAACTATCTTGTGTGCTAGGAAGTCCAAGGAAGGCTCCCTGGAGGAGAAGACATTGACCCAGGGTCACAGAGGGTGATTTGGAGTTAGAGCTAAGGACCAAATAGGTAAAGAGACAGTGTTGTAGATAGTGTGGCAATGTGAGCACTTCAGTTTGGCAGGTGATAACTCTAGCTCAGCAACTCTGTGCATAGATGCCCTCAAGCTTTTCTGTAGCTCACTCCTGGGCAGAACCTTTGGGGCTTGTGGTCAGAGCAGTTGTGGTTTTTAAAAAGTTTCTCAGATGACCCTGGTTCAGAGAACACTGAGAACGAGCAGAAGCTGAAAGGAGAGCCCATTATGAGTTATGAAATATAGCTGGGAAGGAAGCTGGAAAAGGCCCACAGAGGCTTCCTATGTCAAGCCAAGGATTCCTCACCTATGACCTACAAATGTAAGGGGACCACTGAGGCCTGCTGCTTGATTGTTTTCCATTCTGTTCAGAGCCAGGATAGCTGCCCATGTTTAGAGTCTTTTTTGGGGCAATAGAAAAAGTGGGGTGCCGAGTGTGGGTCTAGGTGTGCTGCGGCTTTGGTTGATCATTGGGAGTTTTATAATTCCTTGCTTCCCCCTGGGGTGAGGGCATTTTAATCTCTGATTTGGGTTTCTAAATAGAATTATTGATGCTTTTATGATGATTCTTTTTTCTTCAGGGGAGTTGGATGCATCTTCGTTGAGATGATCCAAGGAGTTGCTGCATTTCCAGGAATGAAAGACATTCAGGATCAGCTTGAACGAATATTTCTGGTAAGTTCTGTACAAAGTGCTTCTCAGAAAAATGTGTTTCTAATTACTTACTTAATGACTTAATGATCTGCCGGAAATATTTTAAAACATATTTGTCCATGTTGTCACATTTAATTCTAACGTGTTTTGCTTTTAAGAATCAGGGAATCATTAATGAGTGTGCCTTTAAATTATCATGTGTGAATAAAATGATAAAATAGTAAAAATGAGTGAGATAAGAGAAGTAGTATAGACTAATGAGTTGTAATTAGTGTGCAAGCATAAATGATTTGAAATCAATAGCCATCCAGCAACTCCCAAGAAGACAGAGCTCATGAAGGCCCTTCCCTCCAAGCCTGCACAGAAGACTTTGATTGCTAACTGTCGTCTGTAATATTGAATGTGCAGAATGGTGGGGTGCAGGAGGCATGGTGGCCTTGCAGAGGAAACAACCAGGCAAAACTCCCTCAGCCAGTTCTTAAAGACCGTTGTCATCCATAAGAGGTCTCACAGTGCCATGTTCCCTTGAGATAATGTGAGGAAAATGGAGCTTCATTTCTGTCTTCTTCCTCAAACCCTGAGTCCATTCTGTGAAGCCAAAGTACAACACCTTCTACAAATTTCTCTACTCATAATCTTCAATACTTGTCAGTGTCATCAAAAACAAGAGAAACATGAAAATCTGTCCTAATTCAGAGGGAAGTAGGAGGATGTGACAGCTCAGAGTAATGTGACCTCATGGATGGCTTCTTGATCCAGCAGAACACAATAGAGATAAATCACTTAAATCTGAATGAAATGTGGGATTGGTTAATTCCCGTGTTCCAATGTGGATTTTTAATTTTATTTACTTAATTTAAAAACGATTTTATTTACATACTAATCCCAGTTCCTTCTTCCTCCTGTCCTCCTACTCTCCCACCATCTCCCCAGACCATGGCCCATCCACTCCTCAGAGAGGATAAGGCCTCCCATGGGGGATAATTTAAGTCACATCATTTGGGGCAGGACCAAGGCCCTCGCCGATGTGTCAAGGCTGAGAGAGTATCCCTCCATGGGGAATGGACTCCCAAAGTCTGTGCATTAGGGATAAATATTGATTCCACTGCCAGAGGTCCTATAGACTGCCCAGGATCCCCAACTGACACCCACATTGGGGGGGCTGCTTCAATCTTATGCTGGTTCCCCAGCTGTCACTCTGGAGGCTGTGAGCTCCCACTTGTTCAGGTCATCTGTTTCTGTGGGTTTCTCCAGCCTGGTCTTTACCCCTTTGCTTATCACTTCTCCCTCTCTACAACTGGATTCCAAGAGTTCAGCTCAGTGTTTAGAGGTGAATCTCTGCTTCTGCTTCCATCATCTACTGGTTGAAGGCTCTATGATGGCATTTAAGGTAGTCATCAATCTCATTATAGAGGAAGGGCGTTTAAAGTACACTTTCCACAGTTGCTTAGATTCTTAGTGGGGATTCTGGGAATTTCCCAAGTGCCAAATTTCTCCTTAAGCCCGTAATGGCTTCCTCTATCAAGGTATCTATTTTCTTGTCACCTTCTCTGTCCTTCCCCCCAACTCAACCTCCCTGATCCCTCATGTTCTCCTCCCCCTGCCCTTCTCCTCTTCCCTCCCATTCCCTCCCCTCCCCCATGCTCCCAATATGCTCAGGAGATCTTGTCCCTTCCTCTTCCAGAGGAGCATTATGTTCCTCTTAGGGCCCTCCTTGTTTCTTAGCTTCTCTGGGGTTGTGGATTATAGGCTGGTTATCCATTGCTCTATGTCTAATATCCACTTATGAGTGAATACATACCATGTTTTTCCTTCTGTGTCTGGGTTACCTGACTCAGGATGTTTTCTTTTAGTTCCATACATTTGTGCAAATTTCAAGATGTCATTGTCTTTGTTCTGCTGAATAGTACTCCATTATGTAAATATACCATATTCTCTTTATCCATTCTTCAGTTAAGGGGCATATAGATTGCTTCCAGGTTCTGGCTATTACAAATAATGCTGCTATGAACATAGTTGAACAGATGTCCTTGTTATATGAGTGTGCATCCTTTGGGTATATATCTAAGAGTGGTATTACTGGGTCTTGAGTTAGATTGAGTCCCATTTTTCTGAGAAACCATCATACTGATTTCCAAAGTGGCTGTATAGGTTTTCATTCCCACCACCAATGGAGGAGTGTTCTCCTTTCTCTACGTCCTCTCCAACATAAGCTGTCATTGATATTTTTGATTCTAGCCATTCTGACAGGCATTAGATGGTATGTCAGAATTGTTTTGATTTGCCAATGTGGATTTTTATTTGTTGCAAATTACTGAGTAAGACTTGAACAAGAGAACCTGAGTGAAGGGTATATAAGAACTGTCACTAATATTTCTGCAATCTTTATATAATTTTAAATTTCTTGTAAAAAAAAAACTAAAGGCATATCTTGAGTTTTGGCAAAGCTATTGAGTTAAAGTAGCTTGTCTGTGTCTCTCCTGTTCTGCCATGTTTATCTTGGTGGCTTTGAGCAAGTCCTTACTTTCTGAAGTTTTTCCCTCATAGATAAGAGGAATGTGAACAGCATCATTCTCAAGGATCACCTTGAGCAATCTTTGACTTAAGAGTAAGAAGTGCTTCTTAAATGGCTAGCACATAGTAAGTACAGGTTGTTTTCACTGCATCATTTTCATGTTGGGTACCTTCATTTAGTGGGATTTTATGTTAGTCAGTAGTCATAAATATATTATTTAAAACCAAGAGTAATGTCTACATAAATTAAAGATTTTATTATTAAAAGAATTTAAGCTAAACAGACTGTGATAGCTCACATGCTTCTCCCTTACTTACAAAACTCCCTTGTGGACCAAACCACTGAGGAGGATTTTAGTGTAGACCATGTCAAGAGATGCACTGACCATCATTCATTCTAGAGATGTGAGCTCTCCTCTTCAGTTGAAGTGTGGCAGGTGGATGCTGTACATGTTGACTCTGTTGCCATTGTGTTTCCCTTAATGTCAGCTAAGAAATGATGGGAAAAGAGCCTAGAAACTAAATACTTCAGCACATGTGCCTGCCTCATGCAGCATCCCCTATCGCCTAGCTGCTGTGTGATGACACATGGAAAATAGGAGAGTCGCTGGCAGAGTCCAGCCACCGAGTTGTAGTGTTGAATTTTCTCAGTCTCCTAGAGGTTATCTTTATCTGTTTCTTTTCAGTTTTATTAGATATTATATCTAGAGTGGCACAAATGGACACTCATGCATTTTTATAGTGGAAAAAATCCCTATCGTGTCCAAAAGCATTGAAGCTGAAATGTCGCCCTCCAGACCTCCATGCTGCCACTCATACAAAATCACACTTAGTGTTTTGATATATACATGTCATTGAACTTTTTGTATGTACTTTAAAATTTTAATTATGTCTTGTCTGCCACTTTTAGCTCCCATTTTCTTTTCCTAATGTGTAACACTTTTCCTTGGAGATAATTTTGAAACATGTCATCATTTTTAATGACAGAATGTTTCACTGTATGTATGAGATATTATTTATATATCTGATTCATTATTTTTAAAAAGCTACTAGAAGCCACATTGTATTCCTATTAAGACTAGAACTGAATCACTAGACTAATCACTAGAACTGAAAAAAAAATCCTTAATGTAATAAAGTCAACTTTCAGAAATGTGTTGACTATTCTAACGTACCCATTGCTTCATGGACACATACAAATTACCTCATCACCTTTTACTCAATGAAATCTCTTATGTTTTTCATTGAACTGGATAGGGGCCTGTAGGTTATTTAAGAAACAAATAATATAATATTGAGCTAATTCTATTAAGAATAAATTATTCATATATGTATGAGTCATAATATGTGAATAATTTGTTTTGTTTAGTTTAATTTACTTAATTTTTTAAGTTTATTTTATGTGTAAGAGCAGTTTCTGCTTTCTGGTGCCCACAGAGGTCACAAGAGAGTGTTGGATTCCTTGGAACTGGGGTTTTGGACAGGTGTAAGTGGCTATGCAGGTGCTGGGAATCAAAACTTAATCCTCTAGAAGACCAAGTGTTTTCAATCATTTACCATCGTCCCTCCAGCCCAACAAGTTTAGTTGTTGTTACTATTTTGGGTTTCGTGCAATCTAGCATAGCCTCAAACTGCTTGTGTAGATGAGGGTGACCTTGACCTCCTGATCTTCCTGACCCATCTCTCAAGTGCTGGGGTGATACATGTGGACCACCATATCTAGTTTTACACAGCATTGGTGTTGAGCCTAGGACTTTGTATGTTAGACAATTACTCTACCAACGTGCATGCATTCAGCTTCACACATGTAATCCTTATAAACATATTTGTGTTTCCTTTTTCTACAGTCTTCATTTTCTTTTGAATTATTTAAGATAGTTTATCCACAAGAATTCTTTTCCCTTTTGTCTGTTGGTAAATATGTGTAGCATGTTCACAGGTGTGGTGAGGGTGCCTGAATGTGCATGAGGGCCACATTTAATACTGGAATCTTTCTGGATTTCTCTTCTACCTCATTCTTTTGAGGCAGATTGTCTTAATCAAACCCAGAACTCAACAGGAAAAACTTTCTCTGGGGATGCCCTGGACTCCATTTTCTGAGACTGAAGTTATAAGAATTCCAGCATGCCGGCCTGACACTTAGGTGGTTTCTGGGGATGCAAACTTCAGTAGTTTGTGTAGTAACTGTTTTTTTACCACTGAGTCATTTCTTCATGAACCTTTCTACATATTTTTAACTGTATAAAACAATTGAAATAAGTCATTTTAATAATGTATAGTTTACCTATTATCTTATCATGCTAAATTATATCTCAATATTTAGCCTTCATATTTGTTTAATTCCCAAGTATAGTCATTATATCACTCAGTTATATTCTGAGACTAATTTCTTATATTTCTAGTTAGCTTTTAATATGGAATCCTATCAAACAATAATTATATAACCTTTCCAAATCTTTTAGTTAGTTTTATGCTAAAAATACTTTCTTATATTTACAATAAGAAATTCAGGTGGATAACCTTTAACCTTAGCACTAGGAGGCAGAAACAGAAGGATCTGGATTTCAAAAGGCCAGCCTTGGCAATACAGCAAATTCAAGGCCAGTCTGCTATCTGGGACCCTATCTTAAAACCAGCAAATAAATAAATAGATAAATGAATAAATGAGAAACATAGAAAGGATTAGTTTCTCCCTTGTATGTTATTTCAGGATGAGTTTAAACAAATCTGAATAGTAATATAAGTGAGTTATATGTTATAGTGATAGAACTTACAAAATGAGTTTAACAACAGCACATTCTTACGGGAAACGTTTGTATAAAGCAAATAATTTATATTAGAGAGAATTTATTGGATCTCTTCCTGTATGGATATTTAGCTCCTATTTCTTAATTTTTATGACAATGCTTTTCTAATTTTATGGGTATCCAGAGAGAGATATTGAGCCCCAGCTAGGTTTTTAATAAGCCAGGGAAAATAAATCATTGCAAATTTCTCATGGGATTATCGATATACCAAGTCATGGTGCATTCTTCTTAGAGCACAGAAACCTGTGAATGCAGATAACCATCACAAGTGCTGATAATAAGTGCTTCATTTCCCACAGATACATGAAATACATAATACTCTTTCAGATAAAGTGTCCTTTGGTCATCAGGAGCTGAAGATTCTCTTTGGAAGATTGCTGCTTCAGAATTAAATGACCACACATTTAATCAATTAATAAATCAAACTGAGAAGTCTAGGAACTTCAGACATCAAATGTTACAATCTCAAATATCATATAATCACCTCTGGAATGTTGATATTTGCCAGTGGGTCTGTATAACATTCTAAGAAGCTACTCTCAGAACTTTGTGATCACTGGATAAAGACATTAAACAAATTCAATATGGTTGAATCAATGGGAGAAACTTCTTTTCCCCAGTGACCTTTTATATCTGGCCCAAATAAAAGGCTATTAAATGGGGATTAAATCCCCTTTAACAAGCATCTACTAGAAACTGGCAAACCTCTTTTCTAAAGTGGCAGTTGTATATCTAGGCTATGGTAAAGAATTGCCATGGAGACAATTAACTTTGAAAGTAATAAAGTAAGGGGTTATTTCCTTTGTTTGATATCTTAATTTTGAGATAAAGTCCATTTATTTTCCTGTAAACTGTATAAACAAAAGTGCATAATAACCTTGAAGCACAAAATTAATAGCTTATAACCTAATGTAGTCAATATAATTAGTTCGCACATACTGAGACTTTTTAAAAATGTGTAAGGCAGCAAAGATCATCCAATGAAAGCCTTTCTAATTTTCTTTTTATTTTCCTTTTTTGGGGGGTAGGAGAAAGCCAGTTACATTTTAAACAAATCCAATTAATTCATTCTCAGAACAACATAACCATGTTGGTATACAAAGTGAGCTGGCGTTGCTACAATCTGTAATTTCACATTAATTTATTGTCCTTGGGTTCATGATGTCCATGTGCAAGACACAAAGGTGGTAGAATTTGTACAAAACCCATTCAAGCTATGTGAGGTTGCATGTGAATAGGTAGCAGATTCTCTAATGAGCAGCTGTCTTGGATGATAGATGGGAAGAGTAATTTGTTTTCATTTCTTAACATTGCCTATTTTAAAATATAACATGATGTGTTCTGTTCTCCTCTATTAGCTGCAAAACATAAGCAGAAGATATGTTCACTTAGGTGGGTGAGAAAAATAAGAACTAATAAAAAGAATTTGTTTTCTGTACACATAGTTCTGGCTCGAAAAAAGAAGTCCACATGGTAGAGCCCTGGGAATATGTGTCTCTCACTTCAGAACAGCTGAGCAAATGGCAGAGGGTACATGCACAGCTGTCAGAAACTTCAACAGATGCTTCTGGGTTTATGGCTCATGGCCCAAAGTACAGCAATGGTGACAGAGTTGGCACATGGTTCTGTTTTACAGGCCTGTCCTTTTTCTCCAGTCTCTGAATGTTGATGACCCCGACAGGCTCACTCATCTCTGCTTGCTAGCTCTCCTAGCCTGCAGTGGAATTTCATCTGCTAGTTGTTAACCTACTTTACACTGTTTGATTGTGGTTAAAATATTCCCCTTCATCAGTGCATGTGCATTCAGTATTTTAAGTGTGTGTTTGTGGAGAGAGAGAATGCATGCATACATGCCATAGTGTACATGTAGAGACCAGAGACAACTTTTTGGAGTCGGGTCTTTCTGCTGTAAATGACTGTCAGGCTTGGTGTTAAGTTCATTTACCTCTTGTTGACTGAAATTTTTAATTTTTAAAATGTATGGTATTGTAAGATTAGGTCTCAGTCTTATAGAAAGTTTTTCTTGAGCACTGAGGGAAGAACAAGGGCTGAAGATAGATGTGGAAACAAAGGGGTGCAGAGAAACTCATGAAGTGATGGCTTAGCTCTGGGGTAGCTGCAGTAGGAGTGGACCTTATATGTATGCACAACAGGCTGTTCAGGAATGGTGCAGGGAGAAATTCCATTCCCACAACAGAAGATGATCAATATGCAAATAAGCAGATACTATATTTCATTTGCTGACTTTCTTACCATGTTCATGTACTTGTTGATTGAAAGTGGTAGGCAGAAAGCATAAATATACTCAGGATAGGAGTATTTCAGGCCAAAGGAATAGTTCATGACCACAGTATTAAAATGAAAGTTCTCAAGGCCAAGTCTGTTCAATGAAAGTCCTTCTTCCTCATCATCCAAGCCAGTCCAGACACTCTTACTACTTTGAACTTCACAAAAGCACTTTCCCCTCGGGATGTTTGCTGTGTGTGAATTATTGGGGCTTCTGTAGTTTATTAGCAGATATGAAACTGAATCAACAGAGACTCTTGCAAAGCTGGAATTATGGGAAGGTTGGTCATAAGGTTTTGTGAGTTAGTTCACCATGACATTTGATGTGGGGAGAAGGAAGTGAGAAATATTTCTGTTTGGAAGACAGATGACAGCTCAGAGGAGAGAGAAGATTCCCAGAGAACAGCAAGCCTGAGCTCACTGAGTATCAGCACTAGAACATGAAGGGTTTCTTCTCTGCCTCATGTATACAACAAGGTTAATGAAGATGATAAGAGGAGGGCCATGTTTGTAGTTTCTAAGCAAATACTTCTGTGGTACTAGATTGCTAAAGCCAGGCTTCAGGGGAATAATTATGTGTAGGCTAGAAAAATTGAAAAACAATGAGTATAGCCATCTCTGAGAGATGGGTCAGTAGAGAAGGTTGATGTTACCTATAGGTACTTTCAAGTCAATATTTCTATGTTTCATGATACATCATAACTATTTTTTGTTGAAAATATTTTTTCTCATATAATATGTGCTAATTATGGTTTCCCATCCCCTCTGCTCCTTCCATTTGCAACCCAACATGCCTCCCATGTCCTTTCTGTCTCTCATTGGAAAACAAACAGGCTTCTAATGGATAATAATAAAATAAAATGAAAACTAACACATTGGAATAGGACAACACAAACAGAAGGAAAGGGGCCCAAGAGAAGGCACAAGAAAGAGACCTACTTCGTCATACACTCAGGAATCCCATACAAACACAAAGGACCTGTATGGTGAAAAGAGAGAATATGTGTGTGTGTGTGTGTGTGTGTGTGTGTGTGTGTGTGTGTGTGAGAGAGAGAGAGAGAGAGAGAGAGAGAGAGAGAGAGATGGGCACAGTCGGTAGATCTTGGATGATGAGGAAGAACAGCTTTCATTTAGCAGAGAGAATGGGAAGAGGAGATGGTGCCTTCAGAGGAACAGAAGAGACTTGAATAATACTGTTGAGAACAATGAAGAATTCAGAAGTACAGTCTTGGCTTCCTATAAATTAAAGGGAGGGGTGAGGCCAGCATGGCCATGTGAATGGGGTGACACTGAGAGTATCTAATACTCTCTCATGCTAGGGAAGTGATAGATGGTAACTTGTGACTATGATGTGACCGGGAGAGAAGACAGTTGCTGATCACTTTTTGAGGTCATTTCTTGATTTGAGACATTGGTTTTTATTTCCAATTTTTAAATTAATAGATTGCTTATTTTCTTATTAATATGGTCATTTTTATAGTTGTTATAGTCATTTTGCTTGTAGGTAGTTCCTGGTTAAGTTAGGTAGTATTTTTAGTTTAAACTAATATATTTCCATTTTATATTGCATGTAGATATGTACTAAAATATTAACATAAAACAATAAATACATTACCATTTTTGTCAATACAGAATGAATTGTTGGAATAAAGCTGCCTCATATTCCAGATGTGTCTCATCATGCAACCAACCCAAAACTATGTGGTTTGAATTAATGCTAATAATTTCATAGGTGCATCTTTCCTATTTTGGGGTAAGGAACTCAGTAAGGGCTTACCTCAAAGTTCTTGGATTTGATTGGAAGTTATGGCTAGTGCTGGACTGAGCAGAGGTTGGAGCAGATATATTGGCCAAACACTTCTGTCTCTCTTTGTAGAGTTGTGGTTTCCTCCAGGTTCTTTACCTCTGGACTAGCTTAGGCTTCCTCCCACACAGTAGTTGAGGTCTGAGAGCAGGTATCCCAAAGGCAGCAAATGAAGCTACTGGGTTTCTCTTAACTCAACCTCAGAAGTCACAGAGTAGCTCTGTATAGGGCAGAGCAGTCATATATCCTCCCAAAATGCAGAGAGATATAGACTAATTCTCAGAGGAAGGGGTATCAAAAATAATTGGACCACTTTTTAGAATCTACTCTGGCTGTCTCAATTTTCATTATATCATGTGATGCTGGTGAAGAACTTTGTCAGGAGATATATTTTGTCAACAGTCTATTCAAACTCCTATTTTTATATCCATTTTTTCAAGGCTTATTGTAGCCTTCACAATGCTGTTTCCCAAGATAAATGTAAAGTGTGGATTGTCACCTTACTTCTTTCAGGCCATTGGGTACTTTCTTTGCTCACTCACCTTCCTTTCTTTCCCTTTGCACTAGCAAGTTCACAGATGTGTCAGACTGAAAAACCTGTTAAATACTACTGTAGTGTGACAAATCTAAGACTAGTGAGGAGGTGATGACACTTTGTAAATTCTCAGGATGATAATGGATTGTCATCTAACTCAAATTCTGCCTTTTTGAAGGCTTTCTTTCATTTGTAAATATATGTCCACGGATAAGTAAAAGAGTCTTTATTCCTAAGAACAAGACTTCTTTATTGTGTGGGCAGCATCTAAGATAGTTCCCCTAGTTGGGGAACTGGGTTGGGTGCAGTGAGTTGCTTTTAATAATTAAAATATGGAGATGTTCAGCACTTCTCAGACTAAGCTACATAAAGATTGTTACTTCTGGGACTGGAGAAATGGCTCAGCAGTTTGGAGTACCTGTTCTTGCAGATGACAGGATCTGTTCTTAGCACCCACATGATGGCTAACAGCCATCCTAAGTGTTGTTCCATGGGATCCCTCTTCTGACTTCCACCTGCAGCAAGCATGCATCTGACACATATACATGTAAGTAAAATATTCAAACACATAAAACAAACCAATTTGAAAGATTAATCTTTTTGTACAGAACAGTTGTCACTTTTCCTTTAATGCTATTCTGTACCCAGTGCCATGCACACTAGGAAATGAAGATCTGTAATCAGCCTGTTCCAGCACCATAACTTCTGATCTCTGTCATTACTTGATTAATAATGTGTTTCCCACACTGATTTTGTAACTCCCCTTCCCTTACTCTCCAGAAGGGCTTGCCCTTCAGAGTGAGTCTGTCTTGGCTATTAATCTGTTTGAGAAGAACAGCTTCACTTAAAAAGCGGACCTTCCATTATCACCTGCCCTAACTCCTGCAAGGAGACAAATCTCCCTCAAAATATTTTCTCCTCGCTTCATCTCTCAAGTCTCATTATTACATATCTTGATAAAAGTCTATAGCTGTTTGATTAAAATTCATTGTATAAAATAATCTACCCAAGCCATCAGAGCATGTCCCTTAGAGAACAATTTCTATCTAAGTCAAGCTAACAGTTATATGACCTTGAAAATAATTCATCCTCCATCTCTCTTGTCTTCAGACAGTGATATGCTTATGTTCTCTGGGCTGTGTGGATGCCATGGCACACATCCCAACTCTCCATGTTTGTATGTTTACTTGCACTGGAAAAGTGTTAAGAAATGTATGGCATAAGTGTGCCACCCAATATTTTTCTCTTAGCATAGTAAGGTTCCTGTGGATTTTTTAATAACTGTATACATACAACGTGTCCCTTGTTTGTCAGTCTCTGCTTTGGACAAGAGCAAATGCCAGATTACCCTTAACATTCATGTTCTCCAGTCTCTGTTGACCATGCAAGAACTGGTTGAGGGACTGTATTAGTCACCGTTTGATAGGATAAATGGGACGACCAAGAGCAATTCATAGAAAAGATATTTTACTTTGGCTTATGGTTCCAAAGGGATTTGCAGATAGCTGGCTTGCTGATTATATTTCATACGTTACAGATGGAGCAGAGTGGGAAGGGAATGGGGAGATGGAGAGGCATGGTATGAGGTTGAGGCCATAAACCCCCAGGTGTTTCCTCTAGCTAGACTCCACCTCCTGAAGGTTTCATAATCCCCCAGTGACACCAACTGGAACCAAGTGTTCAAACACAGGAGCTCACTGAGGGAGGGGCGTTCCCCATTCACACTATCACAGGGACACATCCTGTGCTATCCAGGCTCTGTGCTTTACATTTACATGTTTGTTTAAACATAATTCATTACTCTAAGTACTAGCAGTGGCCCCTTACTCACGGTGGAGTTCTCTGAATTCCCAGCTGGAAGTCCCTTCTCCTTTTTCACCTCTAGTTCCTGCATGCCCGCCACCTCCCTTCCATGTTAACTTTTACTGTAGTCATTACTACTATTAGGGTAAAAGACTCAGAAGTAGGGGCATAGAAAGGGAGAGGGACACTTAGGTTATGCAAGTTCCAATGCGTTACCATAACACTGCATCCATAGCAACTCAAAAGACTAGATGCATGTAGTGGCAATTTGGAATTGTTAAGCTTATTTTTCAATCTTGAATTTTTTGTGACACTCCATGGCCTTACTATATAATATTTAACTGTTTAGCTATCCTTGTATGAAACTCATAGTGATCCTCCATTGTAATCTCTTGAGTAGCTGAACCAAAGGTTTATGCTACAGTGTCCAGCTATCTTCAATTTTCTTGAAACACATACTTTGGAGAATTATGTGGGAATGATCCATTTTTGCACACATGAGTAGTATGTAACCCTTACTGAGCTATCATTGTTACTAGTAAAATATTGGTAAAATACTAGTAAAAAGGATCTCAGGTGTAGCAGGCTGGCCTCAAACTGAACACCTAATCATCCAGTCTCCATATTCCAAATAATGAGACAGTAGTTCTGTACAACAGATTACTCTTTTAGGCATTGAAAAAACTAATGTGTGAGCCCCACCACTCAAATCGCTTTGATTTCCCTACAATGTATTTTTTGATCTCTGGTTTCCAAAATAGTCATTTTGCTCATGAAAATGGCATTTAAAAAAAAAAAAGAACTGGGGGACTGATTTGGGGAAGGGGGTGTTTCAGTAAGCCAACTGGTGACTGTCAATTTACTCAGCAAATTAGCAAACTGAATAAAGTTTGAAAAACTGCTTGTTGACCACTTGTTATACACAGCTCAAGAACTGAGTTTGACAAATACAGAGAGAACCAATCAAGGATTTCTGTCCCCTGTTCAGGGCCTTGCATCCAAATCAAAGGAATGTCTTCCATAGATTATCTCTGCCCCGAGCCAGTGTCTCCCCATCTTACCTGGCGCGGATCCAGGAAGCAGCTACTTTGTGCTCTTGCACACTTATTTATGTCATTTCCACTGCTGTTAGCCAGGCTGATGTGCCAGGATTTGTGCTTATAGCACCAAGATGACATCCAGGAAAACGTTATCAAGGTGACATTGTTGAGATTCTTAAGTATCAGTCATCCTTTAAGATGTAGCTACCAGACACAATTTTTTATTTCTTCCACATCTCCTGAGTGGTACATTGGTCATGTTCTTGAGTTTCCAAGACAGCCTTGGGTGGCTACACTTAGGACAACTTTTAAAAAGAAAAAAAATTTCCTAAGACGGCCTTTCTCCAACAGCTACTGGAGGTTTTCTGTCGAAGGCACAGCTCTGCATGCCAAACAGGCGCATCCAAGCCTCTGAAGCAGGCTAATTAAGAGATGAGTAATTGTGGAAAGCAGAGAGAGGTGAGGTAGAGCCCACACTGGGAAGAGGGGTAGATGAGCAGCCACAAGTCACTTTTCCAGGCATTAATGTGAACTTGAGTTGAAGAGGAAAGGGAATCAGGGAGAAGCAGAGATGAATGCTTAACTTAGCAGTCCTGATCATGGGGTGGGCTAATTGCTGCTGCCAATGTCTGTCTTGCAAAGTGCTCCCCAGAAGTCAGCCCTGGCATCTCTACTTCTCCTGACATGATTACTTCCACTCTACAGTGCAGCCTTATGGTGATGAATAATTGCCTGTAGGCTCCTGTTGCTTGGGGGACAGTTTGAGTCCCAAGTTATGTGAGTGTTTATTCATCAGCCTGCAGTTTCTGGTGCGATCCATTAGTCCTCAGCACTCACTGTGGAGGCAGAGGAAGCAGGATTCCTGTGTGTTTCAGGCCAGCCTGCTCTACATAACAAGTTCCAGGCCAGCCAGAAATACTTAATGTGACACTGTCTTAATAATAGTAATAATAGTAATGATAATGATAATAATAAGTTTTTAAAAGGGTGAGGGAACATGGAGCCAGAGAGAGACATAATAGTGTCAGCATGGTAGGGAATCAGCACCTTCAAAACCCCAAAATGGCAGAAATTTCCAAAGAGGCTGCCATGTTTAGTGATGTCTTTCAAAGAACAACCATAAAGGGAATGACTTGGCATGCTGCTGTATGCTTCAGGTGGCATCAGGTCAGCATATTAACTGAGAGGATTACACTTTGAAAATTCAATGGGTTTTGAAATCTCTGTGCCCAGATTTTTCAGAATAAGTAGTTGAATCAGCAAGCAAAAATATTGCTTCAGTCAGTTGGTTGTCATAGATTTTCCTTTACTCTTGTGATTTGAAAACTCTTCAGATTAATATTTCCTTTCATGCTCTTCAGCAAGATTTGGTTAAAAATGCTTCCTCTTCACTTCCTTTCTTTTGTTCTAGTTCATCTATTTATGACAAAATTTTATCACAGTGAAATTGGCTTTTAAATATTGTGAAGAAACAGTGCTAAGTCTAGAATGACAGATTAATTACCTCTTCCTCCCTACGGGAGCCTGGTAAGAACCTGAAGGTATATCTTGGCTGATAGCTTACCCCTAAGGTCTGTGTGTTCTACCAAAAATAATGAAAAAGAAAAGAGAAAGAAAAGGAAATTTACCCCGCTACACACTCCGGGGTGCATAGCTTTGATAATACCTGCCTGTCATTTTGTATGATAAGATAAACATTTGCTCGGGAAGGAAATAATGAAATCCTACCCTTCGTGTGCCATAGTTAAACTTGATGGATGGATAAATGTTCTAATGGTAATGAAACACAACTTGAAGGAAACTCCAAAATTGTTCTACATATCTATGTTTTTAATTGGGAAAGGCAATATTTTTTTCATAGATTAGCATAGTGAATGTCTTTTTACCTTGTTACTCTGTCTGTCTCCTGTTAGTATGTAATTATAGTAAACACTCAGGGGAAAATTATCTGGCCATGTTCATGGAACAAAATTGGCAGAGTTGAATATTGTGAATGCTCTCTATTAAAATAAGCATCATATTAATCTAGCTTGCAGAGCTTAAACCTAATAGAGGTATTGAAAGCCGCCTTTCTGTGTTATACCATGTTAAAGCCCAGGGAAAAGCTGATGCAATTTAACCCTTTGTTTTAAATGTATGATTCATGGTTCCAGGAGGAATAATGGTGGTAAATATGTTTCAAGGTATTTTAAAAGAGAAATCCTAGAACATAATAGCAGGGCCCACCCTTTGCTTCTATAAAATGAACTTAAGACTATCCACAGCTTTTAAAGCTAAAACCTTTAGTAGTGCAGTTACGTTTAAAAGGAAATGTCACCAATAATCTTGAGACCCCCCCAAATCCCACTTTCTTTTTGACTCCTGCCCAAACCATGGTGCACACTTGGGGAGGAATAGCACTGATAGGAATATCCCATGAGAACCACTAAGCCAGAAGACTAGCAATGTTTCTCCAAATTTGTTCATCTCTATCTACCATAGTTAAAATTCTGTCTCTTACATTCTAACAATTTAATATTAAAGTTTTCATTAAAGTATTTATTACAGCCTTCTGACTTCCTTTAACTATTAATTATTCAAATCATTTGTGCTACATAGGTAGGTATTTTAATCCTATAGCATTGCATTTCATAATTCATAGCCTGGCATTTCTTTTTTAGTGACTAATTGTTAGTTAATCAAAAATAATTTATTAAACATCTACATCTATCTGAGGTTATTTATTGTGATAGGAATCATGATGCAAAGATAAATAATACATTGTCCCTTTATCCTGGGACCTCACAATGTGAGAGGAAGACCAAGATGGGTGTTACCATAACATGTGGGTAACAAGACCTCTTGTATGTAGTAATCCATCCACTTAATGTCTAATAGGAATATCAGATGTATACAATCACAATCTTGATTTTTGCTATATCACAGACAAAATGACTCACATTTGTTCTCCACATTTTCTTCTTTTGGTAAATGGCAGAACCCACTGAAACCAAAGCCAGCAATTTAAGCATCATTCTAAATTCATATCCTCTCCTCATCTTAATCTAAAAATCAGATTGTTTTAGTCGCTCTAGTCCAAAAATAGATTTGATTGGCCAACAATTTACAATGTCTTTTTCTAAGACCTCATTATATCTCCATTGATCACCAACACAGCTCCCATGTTGCCTTCATCCTGGACAATGCTCCTCTCATTTCCACTGGCAACCAAAATGTATTTAGTTAGCTTATTAGCTAGCGTACTCTAGTAGAAACAACAACTGTGTGTCTCATAAAACAAGTGATTTATTTCTTCTGTGTGATGCAAACTGGTGAGTGTTCCCAGCCCATGTTCCATGAGTTATCCAGCCTTGACACCTCTTATATGCACAGCCTCTTTCTCCTTGGGTTTGGCCAACATTCGCCTGGTTGAAGCTCACTCTAGCATTCAGAAGCCTTCTTTAAGGGCATGGCTTAGAAGTTTTTGCTTTCTCACAAGTTTTGGTCAGAGTCCTGCAACATGGGATGATATAGGTCATGATAAAATACTACTACATGTTCAAAGAAAATTCCAGAAGATTGACCGCTAGTAGAGGAAATAGACAATGGTTATAAGTAAACATTCACTTTGGATGGTTATTAAGAGTGTCAAATTATGTTAAGTCTTTAATGACTTTATGTTGTGCTTTGATTAAAATATCAAACAGATTTTTCCAAATACAATACATCAAAATGTGTGGCAGTCAGCTACTACAGGGCTTTGAAGTATTTTGTGGCATTAAAAGCTTACACTAGGAAATGGAAAAGTTTGACATCGATGATTTATGTGTTTATCTATGAAGCAGAAGAATAGAGGCTACTAAATCAAAGCCAACCAGAAAAAAAAAACAATAATAAACGGCCAAAGAAGAGATATGAAATTGTTAGCAAAACCAATTGAAAACATCAACAAAGTCAAGAGCAGTTAACACCTAGACCCAATGATCAAGAAATCAAAGGGAGGTATTGGTACAACTGTGAAGAAAAAGCAAAAGGGTGGCTGGGAGACAGGCGCTTGGGCCAGAGCTGGTCCACAACTACAGGTTGAACACAGGTGGCTAGGGAGTCACAGCCTGTGCCCTTGAGCCCAGGCTGGCTTCTGACAGGTAGAGAAATAATGTTGGGGAGGCCTTCAAGGCTACAAGTGGAACATCAGTAGGTGATCCATTCGCTGCCAGGGTCTCCTGGTCCCTCCCTGATTAGACCAAGATGCTTCCTCCTCCAGGGTCTCTCCAACACCCCTACCTGACAAACCTGAAAAGAGGAAAATACCACAGGGAGGTGCTTGGGACTTAATGGCATTGCCTGAAAAATAGAGATGGTTTGTAGTGTCCCCCAGGAAAGTTCACTGAAAAATTCAAAAGCCTTTCATTTTCAAACACATGTGAAGATGTATAACATTATTATTGACTGATGGGTGACACAATTTGGCTTACATACCGTGAGTTAATGATGACAGTCCCACATGTCAGGACAGATTATAATTCCAGTTCAGTGGGCTTGGGTCAGGAAGCCATGGAATATAAATAATTTAAACTGAATTTGTTGCACTTGGATGAAATGACACATTTTGGCAGAACTCTGTGGTTTAGGATTTCACATTCCAGGGTGTGGCTGCAGTACTATTCTGACACAAAATTAGCATCTCTAATTAATGTTATATAAAACAGAGGCTAGGAAGTAGGACCATCGGCACTGTTCCTTGTAAGGCAAATAGTATTTTTAGGACAAAAGTGGATTTTCTTTTGGTCCACATGGCACATAACAGATGGTGATGTGGGCGGCTGTGGCTTAAGATCTGAAGTAGTTCATGAAAGGCATCCAGTCTTATCCTGGTCCCACCCTAGAGGCATTGATGGCTACAGGCTACTTGAGACAGCTCTGCCCAAGATCATGCCAGCCATCCCTGTTGGTGGACCCTGCTGGACCCTGTAGACAGGCAGTACTTTGGATAACAGGATGGCTGGAGACAGCTTGTTTTCTGCCTGCTGGCTGTGCTCAGAATAAGCATAGCCAGGCCTATTTCAATGTGAAAAATAATTTGGAATTTTTCTTCCCATGGCATCTCTTAATTTGTAAAAATAAATCCTAATGCTGAAATCATCCTAACATAGAAGATCCCACTTTGTAAATTCTTAGTATTTCATTCTACCTGCTCTATAAGCTGCATCTATCCAGAGTCTTAAGACTCTAGCTGGGTAGGTAAAAGGAGTAGGGAAGGAATGTCTTATTTACACCAGAAAGATTATATATTCCTCTTGATAAGAATGCCTTACTAACAATACTTTATCTCCAAATCACTTTCTTAATTTGGTCAAATATAGTTATTAATTGTTTTCTAAATCAATAACACGTCCCAATTAAGTTTATTTAATCCTGTCTTTGTGTGTGTGTGTGTGTGTGTGTGTGTGTGTGTGTGTGTGTGTGTGTGTAACCCCCCCGACAGGCTGAGACCCTTGCTATATAGAACAGGATCATGACACTGGTCAATGACCTCTAGCATCAGCCTTCTGAGAAATGTGGTTTTAGATACTCCACAGCATACCTGCAGACCTATCTTCTTTTATGACTTCCTAAATTAAAAAGCACCCCAAACCCACTAGATTCTGGAAGTTTGTAAGTTGAGAACCCAAGCTTCTTCAGCTTTGTCGTGAACCCTTAGAAACCCTGATTAAAAATGCCATGCATGCCCTTGTTCTTATTCCCATGTAGGCACTACCTAAGCAGTAGATATTTGAAAGTGGTATGTGTTTTCATTTTTTAAAATTATTCCAACTTGTTTTGTTTTTCCACAAATCAGTCATTAACAACTTCCTTACTTGCTTTATATAAACCTAAATTTTGTTTTTGCAGCTACATGTCATCCAGTCTATGTGGGTGCATAGTTATCTGTGCTTCCCTATAGATTTGGGTCGTTCTTCACTATCCCCCTATAGAATGGACAAGCCTACTGGATCAGCTCCTATATCTTACCCAGAGCTTTCAATGCTGATGTTTTCTTTGCAGAAATGATGCAGGATTGTCTCGTGCATCTCCAACGCTTTTATGTTTTCTTAAATAATTTTCTAAAAGCATTGAGCTATTTGCTCTTTCATCAGAACACAGTCCCCATCTGACATTAGTGCCAGCATTGCTGACTTGTTGGCATGTAAGTCGGCATCCTGCTCAGCCCAGCTTCCTTCCAACATGCAATGCACCCACTTCTGCAGAAGTTTGTTTATGTCACAGATAATTTGCCATTGTATCATGATTCCCTGGAGAACAGTGTTCAACCCAGACCTTCTTGGGACTTATTTCATTGCATGCTTTTCTCTGGTGAAGTGTGGGCTACATACTGAATTAAACAGGGTCAGTTTTCTTCATCCTGTGGAATAGGATATTGAGTTAAGATAAGCATTTTCTAAATAGACAGAACACTGCTAGACATATTTATAAAATGTATAACAACCAGATAACTGTTACCAGTAATTGGCAGTCAAACGAATCTGCCTCAGCTACAGCCACCCACCACAGGAGCAACATAAATGTTATTTTCCCTTTTCTCCCAGATGAATAGAGCTTCAGATTCATTTCAGCTGGATGGAATGAAAAGCCTTCAAGCTACCACCTGTCAATAAATCCCATTTTTATTCTATAGAGACAATATAGCATCAATAAAGATAGTCTGGAAACCCAAGACAGAGAAAACAAAACTCCTTTATTTTCATTTCTACATGTGTTTTTCTAATTTTCAGCCACCTGTCAGTATTTTCATGTGGTTGATGCTTTCATGAATATAGTTTTACATTCTGATTTGTTTGTTAATTCCAAACATTGCATTTGTTAGACACTGCATCTAATAATGGTCCCAGCCTTGACTGCCTGTGAGTCAGGGATGGGGGTGGCCTCCCCAGCAGAGACTTTCGCTTCCTCAGCTGTGCTGATAGCATTCCCAATGCTCCTTCTGAGCATAGCACAGCCTTACAGAGCATCCGGAGTCCCAAGTGAGGCGAGGCAGAACGCTGGAATTTTGTGACAGTCCTCTGCCTCAGGAAGCTGTTGTCTGGGACTCACAGCTCTGTTGACTGGAGGTGCAGCCAACAGATGACCTGAAATTGTGAGGGTAGGGTGGGAGGGGATTCTTCAGAATAACCAAAGGGGAGAGAAATACAGGCAGGTGAGGAAAATGAACACATCGCTACCTGTATAACAGCTTCTGAGCTAACTTTAGAGAAGAGGCCAGATGCAAACACTTGAAATCAGCCTGCATTTAGGTCACTCTTTAAGTTCCCCACATGTTTGTTAGCCGTGATGTCCCCCTCTTCCTTTCCACCTCCCTCCCTTTCTTCTTTCTTCCCTTACATATGTGTTATGGCTCTCAGATACTTAACTTGACCATATTTCCCTCTTCCATAAAATCAAGGCTTATGGATGTTATAATTTTCTGTAGTGAGCAGAAGAGAGTAGTGAGTATGAAAGCCCTTGGTTCTTTTCCTCTTTGTTTCCTGGGCCAGGATGCCGATTCCATAGATGACCGTAATGTTTCAGGGGTAAGACCGGGGTTTACTAAAGTATATGAAGCACTTCTTGGTTGCAGTCTACTTGGGCTTCAGAAGTTTTTATAAGTTACAGCTATTGCACCTCTAATTTTAGAAAACAGCTACTTCTAATAGAGACTTTCATTTGTATTTCCTAATGATTACCAGTTTTCCTTCAGAGTGTCACTTTGACATACAAAATAGCTGAGCAATATGGGTAGAAATCTGAGTTTCTATGGTTTTTCATTGGTACCAGTAAAAAGAGATCATTCTGTTGACCACAGAGTCTCATTATCCTTGTGGGGTTTTCTGCTCTGTTCCCTAAATTAATCTTGAACTAAAAATAAATAAATATTTAGAAGTTTAATAACCATAATAATAATAATAATAATAAAGTTGGCTCTGAGTTTGGAGAATCTTCAGAAACTTTATGTAACAGGATTATTTGAGGTGACATGTAATTAAGAGACAGTCTAAAGTGGTCTATTAGCCTGTTACAGGAGAGAATACTACAGAAACTTTCTATCTTGCATGACTCTGTGACTCCTGAAAAACTGTTCAGAATGAGCTAATCCAACCACAAAGTAAGTGACCTCATTTTCTTATCGCTCATAATTCAGATGTGTCCAGAGTGTTGCACCCAAACTCTGGTGTTAGAGCTAATGGTGTTTTTGTGAGTTGCTAAGGTATTAAGCCATCACTCAAGATGACAGTGTCTTTTGTTGTCTCTATTACCAGGCTTTACCTTCAATTTATTTTACTAGCACAATGATGGGTTTTTTGTTTTTGTTTTTGTTTTGTTTTGTTTTTCTGAAGACATCCATTAGAAAACCACAATTTTAATTCTTTCTCTTCTCAGTTTATTGGGATGTGGAGTAAGGTGACAGATTTTGGCTGCAAAATAAACTTCCTTTACCTGTATTAAACTGCCCACTATTTCTTTCCCATAGCGTTCCCAAATTAGTGTATATTTTAGATGCATCTTTTGTAATGCAACATTTTATTTAGACATGGAAATTTGAAACACAATGATATCTAGAACAGATATCAAGAATGCTATCCTTCTAGGTTTCAAAGCATGAGAGCATTTTTAAAATAGTGGTCAAGCCCACTTTTTCCTAATCTTTTTTGCCAAACATTACCAATTCTTCAGTGTAGATCGATGACAATTTTATTTTATTCCTATCAGGAGACCATATATTGCCACCAGGCCAAACCTGTAAGGAATAAACAAGTTAATACTTTAAACAACCTTACCAGAAATTAATCATCATTAAACTGTAGTATTTGCTCTCTGTGTTGCTTCCCATTGGTGCTGTTTGATTTAAGAACATGTGGGGGGGGGCAGGGTATCTGTGTTTAGGTGGGTGGGGGTCTGTGTCTGTGTGTGAGAGACTTAGTATTGCTGGGTGAGGGAATCTGGGTGTGGAGGCATCTCAACTTCCAGAGCCTGAATGACAGACTATAAACAGACAGCCATTTGCAAGATGCCTGGTCTTCTGAGACAACAGAGAAAGCCCTTTAAATTCCCACAGTCTATGATTAGTTGCTTGTCCATATGGAAGGCTTTACTCCTTTAAATCTGGGTTTTTTTAAGCCTGATGTCTATTTTAACCCATTTCATTTTTTAAAATTTTTTTTCAGTTAATTTTATTTTTCACATTCCAATTCCAGTTCCTCCTCCCCTCCTCACTCCCCATTACCTTTCATTTGCTCCTCAGAGAGGGTAGGCCCCCCCATGGAGTCTACTAAGTCTGCCCCATCATCTTGTTGAGGTAGGACTAAGGCAGCTCTCCACCCCCATAACCCTGTGTCTAAGCTGAGCAAGTTATCTCTCCATATAGAACGGGTCTACTCAAGAGGATGTGAAGAAAGGCGAACACTCTTCCATTGCTGGTGTGAGTGCAAACCTGTGCAGCCACTTTGGAAATCAGTATGGCACTTTCTCAGAAAATTAGGGACCAACCTACCACAAGACCCTGCAATACCACTGTTAGGCATATACCCAAAGGAGGCACATTCACACTACATGGATATTTACTCAACTAAGTTAATAGCAACAATATCCATAATAGCCAGATCTTGGAAACAACCTAGATGCCCGTCAACTGAAGAATGAATAAAGAAAACATGATACTCCATTTACACAATAGAGTACTACTCAATGGTAAGAAACAATGACATCCTAAAATTCATAGGCAAATGGATGGAATTAGAAAAAAACCAAAACAAAAACAAACAAAAAAAAAAACATCCTGAGTGAGGTAACCCAAAACCAGAATGACAACTACTCACAAGTGAATACAAGATTATAAAGCAAAAGACACCCAGCCTACAATCCACAACCCCAGAGAAGCTAGAACCCTCTTCCAGAAACATATGGAAGTAGATGCAGAAATCCACAACTAACCAATGGGCCAAGCTCCTAGAGTACAATCAAAGTGAGGATGAGTAATGATATGAACAAAGAAGTCAAGACCATGATGGGGAAACCCACAGAATCAGCTGACCCAAGCTAGTGAGAGATCACTGACTCAGGTCTGACAAATGGGGAACTCACACAAGACTGAACTAGACTCCCTTAATATGGGTGACAATGGTGTGACTGAGATAATATATGAAGCCACTGGCAGTGGGTCTAAGATCTAACACTGATGCACAAACTGATTTAGTGTAGCTCATTCTTTATTCATATATTTAGTCCATTTCCCTCCTGAGATGCTGTCTTTATCTACCAGGGCATATGACTTCCCAGGATCAACTCTGTTTCCTCTTGATACCCTTTAGCTTTACAGGAAGGCCTGACACTTTGATCTCTGTGATCTCACCTCACTCATCCATTGTTTTTCTTCACCAAATCTAATCTTCCTCCTTAATAACCAAACTCCTTATTTATGTTTATTTTATTGACCCTTCTTCAAGGCACTCTCCGTTTTCTCTGTTTTGCCCATGCTCTGTATATATCCCCACTTTTGTGGGGGACTGCAGCCTCAGCAAGCTTTCTTAGCAAAGTAATTGCCTTTTCCTGGTAATTCACACAGGTTGTCTTCACTCCATTTGCCATCTGGGCCAAGTATTGCGCACAATTGTATGGACACCCTGCAACATTATCTTCTTGCAGCTTTACTCTTGCCTAATACAGCATGACTGGATTCTCACAACTGCTTCACAAAATGTAGGTCAGCTTCATTTTGTTGTACATACATAGATTAAAAGTATCTATGTACACCACAGGACACTTTCTTGGTTTTCAAGATACATTTTTAAATGATGGCTGGTGACTTATATTTTAGAAGACTGTGTTTGTAATACATTTTCAGAAATCAATGGAACATACCAAAATAGTTTCCATTTCAAGTCATGGGAGTGGCTCTCAGCATCCCCACACAGAACATTGACTTTCTAGAAACTGACTGTTTACCTAAGTGAACAATGTCTATCCTACCCTGCTGCTGTCACTGAATAGTGTTGTGTGGAGCTGCAGATAGCTGCTCATGAGAAATGTAGCCTGTAACTAGTAGGCACTACAGGATAATGCCTGCAGGTTCAGGATTCTTCCCTTGTGAATTTTGATGGTAGAATATTTGGAAGCCTGTCTGTTTCTCTGCTGCCAGAAAACCAATGCCCCATCATGTTTCTACCAGTCACCTTTTACACTGCCCCCTCTTATCCTGGTTTCCAGCAGCCTTTGAAGTCTAGCAGACATAACTTTATGTTGCCTCAACTTAAACGCAGACTGTTCCAAACGTGCACTCAAGTGTTGATGAAAGCCATCTACCTACTTTGCTGAGCAGTGCAATCAGGTGAATAGTCAGTCCCATTTCTTTTTACTATTTGTAGACCGTTTTCTTATTGCCTGATGGCTGCTTAGGGATCCCACCTTGACTTTCAACCTCTTTGTGAGTGAATCATGCTTTCCTAGCTTTCCA
Organism: Phodopus roborovskii; assembly: GCF_943737965.1. NCBI lineage: Eukaryota > Metazoa > Chordata > Mammalia > Rodentia > Cricetidae > Phodopus > Phodopus roborovskii. Next base: position 18,604 of record NW_026125520.1, on the reverse strand, counting down.
TCTTCCCTGTAACAGATTCTTCCAACCCTCCATTCTTATTAGTGTTCAGTGAGTGCCTAGGGGAGAGTTGAAATCTAGGTCAGAAGCTGACATCAAGGGGTACATCTGAAACTTAAAGAAAGTACCATCTTCTGAGCCTTTCCATGGCAAAGCCAAATCGCCCATATGTGCCAGGTACCTTTCATAGTCCTTATCTACAAGAGAGCCTTATAGTATTAGAAACCAGAGTTTTTTGGAGGTATAGTGGAGGTAAGAGTGGTTTTATTTTGTTTTTCTTTCCTTCTAGTTAACTTCAAGGAAAGATAAGGAAATCGCTATAGGTGGTAAAGTCCCATGCACTAGTACTATAGAGGAACAGAAGGTGCCCTCAAAAAGATTTCTGCTGAAGCCTCACCGGCTTCAGTAGACCTGCTACGCCTATTCACAAAAGAGGAGCCGGAAATAAGGGACAAAACTATCACATCAAGGACCGGTACTTGTAGGATGCTCCTTGTTTGCCTGTTCTTGGGTCTCAGGTGATGTTTCTTTTTTACCTCCTCTGCTAGGATCCACCATAATGAGCAAAAATGGTTTAAAGACATGGGGCTATTTTCTCTGAAGTTAATATTCTTATTGAGACATATTCCTCTTTTAAAAAGAAACTGGACCTATGACCATCTCCTGCTGCTTTCTCCAATGTGGAAAGATGTCTAAGGATATGTAAAAGAAGAAAAGCTAAACACAAGCTGGGTCTCTGTGCCTTTAGCAGGAGAATGGGGAAGAGCGCTGCACAGATGGACATGATGTGATGTCCAGTGATGGTATGAAGAGTTTCCTGTCACTTCCTACAGCACACATAGCTGAGCTGTGCCAATAGAAACACTTTCAACTGAAAACTTAGTCACTTTTAGTTATTATTTTGCTCTTGCTGTGCTCTTTCTAGAGATTTCCTTGGCTCACCAGGAGGTGAGATGCTCTCTTACTTTCCCTGAATGCTGGAGCTTTGTAGAGCTATGGCTGATCTCTTCTGATGCCAGAAGCATAGGTGTTGTGTCTGACATTAGCAGGGCAAGTGGGCAATGCTTTACAATGGATGACTGTCTGAGCTTCTGGAGGGCTTGACATGCATAACGTTCTGATAGGAAAGCCCACAGTGCATCCTGTCAATCACTGCTCTTGTTCGGTGAGTAGCTGCATTTGCACACAGAGATAAAGTATTTTGAATTACAGGGCCACCAGGGCACAAGCTCGTACCAGCCTTCCAGATTATTTCCATAACTAAAGGATGGTGTTGTTAACCACCTTCCTGCCATTGCAGAGCTTCAATGGAATCAAATTATATTGGCTTTGAATCAACCAGAGATTGTACTGGCAAATAGCAGACAAATGAGGCCATGAATCCTAAGAGAAACATGGAGGCATTGGTATTTCTGATAAAATGTATTATGTAATCTATGGCATTGATGGTGAGTAGAGAAAAACTGAATAAATTACCCATAGCCTTCTTTCTGTTCTGTCCTCTGCAGTTTAGTAGCTGTTTGTCCATGTGCAGTGAGCTGTACTTTTTGAGCTTTATATGTCATGGACAGTAAAGTACCATCTTGGTCTATCCACCATGGTTGCTGCAACAAGACAGTATAATACACTGAGGAGCATGAACCCTAGAACTTGTTTGAAATAGTCCTGGAAGCTGGAAAGCCCCAGATCAAGGTGCTGGCATATTTAGTGCCTCTCTCACAGAAGATATCTTTACCTTGGATCCTCATGTAGTAGATGGAAGAACCCTGATCTCCTTAGCTGCTTCTGAGGGCATTATACTACTGTCATCATGTACTTTACATCCTAACCATATCCCCAGCCTCCATGTCCTTATTCATGAGCATAGGTGAAGAAGCTTCAGCATATGAAGCTGGTGGACAAATGAAGGGAATCAAGGAACATATATATATATATATATATATATATATATATATATATACACACATACATATATATATGTATATATGTTCGCATCTTTCTGATGACTGAAGATAATACAAGAAAGAAAAAGGGGTAGGGGGCAGATGTTCCAGTAAATGAGAATAATTTTGTGTTGTTACTGACAGAAGCAGCTGCCCCCATGTTGAGCTGGTTTCCTTTTAAGGTGTCTCAGCCTGGTGATCATGGCAGCCTCTGTCTTAGGACAACTCCATCTGACTCTAGCTTCATGGGACTTTCATGTCTATAATATTAAGCTTTAACACTCTGCTGCCTCTTTCCCATGGGAAATTACACCAAATAGATCTGACTTTGATCTATTTTCAATTTAGCTGAATTATGGGCAATAATACACTATTTTCAAGTTGTTAGAAATTCCAGGCTACAAAAATCCACAACCTTTTTAGCCTTTTCAGATCTTGAAAGCAGGTGATTAACCATTGTCAGCTCTGCATTGGCTTGGGCTTGCTTTCTGTTGATCTCCGGGCTCCAACTCACACTTCAATTCTTCCTTTAATCTTATAGAATACAATTTTTTTTTATAATACCTTAATTTCAGAAGTGGGTATTCATGCATCAGCTTTGTTATTTTATCAAAACCGTAAGTTTTGCAATATTCTATTCTAAAGGATGCTTTTAACCTAGTGCTTCATTCAAAGTGTCTTATAGCACACAAAAGGACTATCAAGACACTGATTATACCTGCCTATATCACTTGAACTTTCTTCCCCATTATGTCAACACAATGAAATTCTATGGTAATAGGCCTCTGATGAACCAGAAGCACAGAGAACTCGTCCTACTTTATGCTAATGTTGTAATAGCTCACTGCTATGGAACTTACTAAAATTGCCCAAAGCAATTGTTCTTGTTTGGGTACTCACTAGCTGGTTGAGATTGGCGAATCCAAGTTTGCTCATTAACTATAGGTAGAGACCAGCATTGCCCAGCATATTTTTCATCCCTCTTGGGCCAGCAGCCTAGTTAAGGCCATCTTTCTCTTACTGTGGTAGAACAGGAAGAAATGTGACTGGCAATAGGATACTTCTAAGTCATGGGCTTATAACTGACCTTTCACCTCCATCCCCATCCCACTGGCTGAGTAAATGAAATTGCCATTGCGGAAATAATCATACAACACAAATGACAGTTATGGAAAATGAGCAACTTCAACATGAATAATACAACTGACCACATCTGGTTTCCCGCTCCACTGATTGTCAAGGGACTTGGAGCAGTCACCAAGCCTCAGCTTTTCAGTGATCGCTCTCCATTTCTTCAGTCCCACTTTGCTTTTTAATGTGGTAATGGTTTATGTTTTCAGCCCTACAGATGTGGAATCACATAGGCCTCTGGGTACACCGGTGGGGGATTATCTGGTTACATTAATTGAAGCAGAAGATCCATCTGCTGGGTGTGGCACTGTTCTTAGACTGAGATCCTGGACTTGCAGAATGACAAAAGAGAACTGAACCGCAGAGATATTCATTATGACTCTTGCCTCCTGTTTATGGATGTGATATGACCACTTGCTTCAGGGCTCTTGCTGCCTTGACTTCCCTGCTGTGATGGACTTTAACTGTGTAAGCCAAGTAAATTCTTTCTCCCTTAAGTTACTTTCACAGAGTATTTTGCCACAGCAAGAGAAAGGAAAACAGGACAGGCCTCTACGGAATGCCAGGCCTTTGCTTAAGTGATGATAGTATCATAGTGAGCAAGACTAGAGGTCTGCACACGTGGGTATCATGTTCTAGTCAGAGAGAGGAAGAATGGATTAATACTGTGACATGTGCACTTGCTTGTACAAGTGTATAATAAAGACTGAAAATTCAATGAAAAAGATGAAACAGGGCAAGCAAATAATCCCCTTTCTCTGCTGCAGAGGTCATTAATGGGTTTTTACTTAGGTTGAAGGGATGGCAGAACTTAAAATTGACCATTAACATTTAAGTACTTTTCCTCTTAAATTCTTTGTGATCTCGGATCACTTAGATATATCTTGACACATGTATTGCTGCATTAAAAATTACCTGAGACTTGGTGTCTTAAATTCACATACATTTATCATGTCAGTTTCTGTGAGTAAAGGCCCTGACATCAGAATCTTCCAAGGCTATGGATCTGCTGGATTGCATTCCTTCTGAAGTTGGCCTCCTCTCCAATCTAATGTGGTTGTTGGTGGACCTTAATCTTTATGGCCAAAGAACTGAAGTCATCTCTTCTCCATCCTTCCTCCCTCTGTTTCTACCCCCATCTCCCCTCTCCTTTGTTCCATCCCTCCCTCCTCATCCCCTTCTTCCTCCTTCCTTCCTTCCTTCCTTCCTTCCTTCCTTCCTTCCTTCTTCCTTTCTTTTTTCTTCTTCCTTTTATGGCTGTTATTCATTACTGCAAGATGTTGTTGCCAGTCAGCAGGAGAAGACCTCCAGTTTATTAAGTTCTATGATGCTAGAGCCAATTAGGAGGTAACCCACTGTCATGTCATATACTGTGGACTGAATGGCTTAGAGTTTCAGCCTTTATGTAGTGGGAGAGGCCTGTGCAAGGGTACGACTCATTTGTAGTCATAGTGTCCGACTGCCACGTAAGAGTTTGTTTGTTTTGTTTATTCAAGACAGGGTTTCTCTGTAGCTTTGGAGCCTGTCCTGGAACTCACTCAAACTCATTGAAATCCATCTGCCTCTGCCTCCCAAGTGCTGTTAATACCACCACACTTTAATACAGGTATGTCACTACTGCCCAGCTAAGCCACAGTAGTTTTAATCTCTTGTGTTGTGCCCCCCCCCAATTTTCTACTCAGTAAAATGGAGTTGATACTGTGTTCTCAACCTCATGGGATAGTTTTGAGAATTAAGGGGATTAGATTAAGTAGAGCTTAAGTAGATACTGCCTGAGAGCAGAAATCCCTTTCTACTTCATCACCTCTGACATGTTAGGAATCTACTCTAGGAATTTAGAGGTGCCTTGCACCTCAAACCTCATAGTTTTTGTTCATTTGTTTTTGTTTTTTTGTACATTAGGATACAAAAATTAACGAATATAGGAAGTCCACTTAGAAAAAAAGAGCAAGGGAATGAGGGAGTGACCTGTTGTCTGTGGCAAGCAAGCAAGACAACTAAGCAGCAGCAAGCAGTAAGCAGCAAGCTCCATTTGGCTTCTATGCTGCTGTCAGTAGTACCCTTGTAAGACGTGTGTTTTTCCACCCGCCGCCTGGTCTTGTCCCGACGCCGCGCCAGTCCCAATTAACACACTGAGACTCTGTATTTGATATAATTCTGTTGGCTAGGTACTAGTTTCTTATTGGCTAGCTTTGTCCTAAGTATTAACCCATTTCTATGTATTTCCATGTGGTCTTCTTACCGGGGAAAGGGGCCAGCCTCTCGGCTCCCCAGCTCTCCATCTGGACCCCCTTACTACTTCCTCCTTCCTCTCGTCTCCTAGTCCCTCCTCTCTCCTTTCCTATTGGCAACAGTGATTTATTCATTAACCAGTATGAGAAACATATACAGAATGACATCTCCCATCATCTCCTCTTTTCTGCCTAAATAAAAAGAAGGGTTTTAACCTTATTATAGCAAAATATACAACACAACAGTTATCCAATAAGAATCACAGTTAACAATATTTAGTCCATTAACATTTAGTAAGATTTAGGGAAAATATTTTATCATCTATTTTATCTTTGTGAGTCTAAAGCCCTATATGTAACTTATCTTTAATCCTAACTAAGGAAAACTATAACCATAACTATCTGTCTTCAACTCCATCAAAGACCACAGACGGATAATATATAATTCTAGAAATGACAGAGACAACTCACTGCCTGGTCACCTAAGTTCTTTTGTAATCTTTCATCTTTAGCCCAGGCCATAGTGTGTCTGGCAGACTCTTCAGCAAAGTAGGAAACTTTAAACTGTCTTTTGTATTGGCATTTTGTCAATCACTTTCCTCTGTGTTCTGTAGATTGTTTGGCAGACTCTTCCATGAAGCAGGAATTCTATAGCAATGTCCATCTTGAATAAGCAATCACTTTTCTGTGGGTCCTGTATGTCCAGTTTATACAGCATAAGTCAAACAGTCCAGACAAGAGCAATATCTTGTCCAAATGGCTAGTCTTGCCATATTGAAAGCAAACCCATAACGCTTTCTTCAAGGTCCATCTTTCTTTTGAGGCAGGTGGCGTTGCCAGGAGCAGTTATGTTTTATTATCAAGGAAAACCCTAAACCATTTTAAATGCCATATTCTGCTGCTCTTTGAAAGGTTTGAAGAATGCCTATCTATCTCAAATACATCTCTATGTATCTTGAAAAACCCAACTAACTTATCTCTTAGCTTTGACTATCATAGGTAATTATCTATAATCTGTACTACATTGTACATTACATTTCTAAATGAGTTATATAAACACAATACCTAAACAAGAGGAGAAATATACTTAATTACAAAATTGACCTAAAATTTATATCAATAAATGAAAATCCATTCCAAAACAAAGTATTCATATCTATATAATAATCCCCTTTTTACCTTTAAAAAGATTTGGCTGTGATCATTAACCATTTATAACCAAGTCCATTTAAATGAAAACAAACATTTGTAGACAATATGTGGGAATTTGGGCGTAGTTCTTTCAAACTACTTCCCGCTGATAGGGGGCACTGTCATGGGGGATCATAAGAAGATGCAGAAATCCTGGCTGTAGTCTGCAAGGCTGCCTTGTTCAGCTGTTTTGAATGTTGGATCACCAGGAACTCTGTTTCAGAGGGTCTGGCTTGATCAAACCACATTAGTCTGGGAGTAATCCACAGCTTTTTATTTTCTGTGGAAACAAAAATAGAAATCCTTTTCCCCAGTAACTTGTCCTTAGACTTAAATTTTTGAGTCAAAGCATTTTTAAAATATAGAACTTGAATTAATCTAGTAGTATTTTCTTTAACAGTTGTTGTTTCCTCAGCAGTTAAACAATACAAAGACAATATAATACCGTACATTATCCAGATTCTCTCTGAGCTTTCCATCTTTAAGTGGCTTTATTATTACTCTTTTTTATTTTTTTATTTTTTTTTATTTTTTGAGGGGCAGGGTTTTACTATGTAACTCTTATCTGTCCTGGAATTTACTCTGCATACCAGGTTTACTTGGAATTACAGAGATCTGTTTGTCTCTGTCTCCAGAGTGTTGGGATTAAAGGCGTGTGCTACCACACCCAGCTGTTCTCTGTCTTTTTAAAACCATTTTTTTAAGCCTACATACTTTTTAGAGGCTTTTTTTATATGAATCTGTCTTTATTGTAAATCTCTATCTTTTATTGGTCACGAGTCTTTTATCTGGTAAACAACAACATTGTTAAAATGATATTTTTTGTTGTTTCTGCCGTGGTTTACCATAGATGGTGGCGGGTACCTTTACCTTCAGCAATGAAAGCTGTGGTCACTGCCCTGGTCAATGCTGCCATCCAGCAGGCATGCTCCTGGCTTGGAGATGTGGTCACTGTCATTGCCATCTCTCATACACACCAAAAATTGTTAGCAGAGTTTCTTAAAAGCTATGTGGTTTTTTGCCACTTATGTTGAGTCAGGAACCCTCCCTTAAAGGAGCCGCGAAATATCTGTTTGTCTCTTGCAAAGGAGAGTCCAACCGAGAAAAAATGATGTTACCAAGAAACCTGTTTGTCTTTGTTTTTTTGTTTTTAAAACCCTTTTTAAGCTTTTGTTAAATTTTAAGTGGAAGTTCTTACTAGCCACGGGGCGCCATTTGTAAGGAGTATGGTTTTTCCACCAGCCGCCTGGTCTTGTCCCGGACGCGGCGCCAGCCCCAATTAACACACTGAGACTCTGTATTTGATATAATTCTGCTGGCTAGGTACTAGTTTCTTATCAGCTAGCTTTGTCTTAAGTATTAATCCATTTCTATGTATTTCCACGTGGTCTTCTTACCGGGGAAAGGGGCCAGCCTCTCGTCTCCCTAGTCTCTCCATCTTGACCCCCTTACTACTTCCTCCTTCCTCCTCGTCTCCTAGTCCCTCCTCTCTTCTTTCCTATTGGCCAACAGTGATTTATTCATTAACCAGTAAGAAAAACATATACAAAATGACATCTCCCATCACCCTCTTGAAGTATTTTCTGGTTTGATATTTGGGCAACTATCTTATCATGTGTCTGCTTTGGATCTAAAGCATCCAAACAAATGCTGCTTTTTAGAATCTATACTCCTTTGTTTATTATACTATTCTAAATTAATTGAGGCCTGAAATCTTGAATAAGCCATTGGCAGATGTCAATGCTGTGTGTGAGCTATGTAAGTGTGAATGGCATTTCCATTTTGAAACATGAATAACTCAGACAGTTCCACCCCCTGGATGAACCTCACTACCCAGGAAGGTCCATAGGAGAGGGCTCTGTCTTCATCATCCTGAGATGTGTGAGGTAATACAATGAGTCCAGTGCTTGCCATCTCTGTTGCCCTGTTGAGAGCTGCTGATGACAGCTGTCCCTTCTGGAGTATAGAGAGCGCTAGAAACTGCTGGCAGGGTATCGTCTGCAAGGTTCCTTCCACTTCTGTCTCACTGAATGATATGCTCTGTCTGGAGCAGGGGACAGCCTTGGTAGTTGTTTGTGTTGGTCCTGGCTTCAGAAGCCCATCATTTAGAGGTTTCTAAACAGCAGTGATTTTGTTTTTATATATGCCTCACTCTGGTATGGGATTGTCATGTGCATTCAAGCAATATGTTTAACAGTAACCCAAATTTCTAGTTTTTAGTTGCTAGTATCCCTCATCACCCTAAACCCAAGTTGTGACAATCAGCGATGTCTATAAACATTACCATATATCCCAAGTGCATTTTCTGTTTTATATATACACAGTTTAGTGAATTTTAAAATATTGCATGCATGCTTTTGATAAATCCAAGCAGCATAGAAGGAGCAATAGTGAATTATGTGTCTTTTACTCCAAACACCCCAGTGACATTCTTTTCCTCCCGAGACAAAAGTGCTGTCGTCATTAGTTTACAGATGTTCAGCAATTGTACTGAAATTTATGGAAATTCACATATGGGCAGAGACTTATAATACACACAGGTGTGTACTTTATATTTTTTATGAGTGACTTATTTTTTACCTTTCTGTGCAGTGTGGATGAAAATAAAACTGGTCAGAATAAATCTGCTTTAGTTTAGTTTCCATTGTGTTTTTAAAAAGGTTTGTCTGCTTTCTATATTAAAATGTGAATCTCAAGAATGATTTTGCACATGATTGAGGATCTGGATCCTATTTTTGCATTTCCTCAGCCTCTGAGGCTTGCTCTATGCTCTGTCTTAAGACTAATGCCATAGTAGCTGTGAGAAGCAACTTTTGTGTGAAATCTTAATATTTTAAGCTTTTGAAGTATGCATTTTTCATCTAATAAAACAACTGAATCCTTCAAAAATCCTAACGGCCAATTTCTGTACATGAACCTTGGCTTTATTGATTTCAGGTGCTACCAAGGACACCACATCCACGATAAAGTTATATTTTTTAATATCAGAGCACCACATTAGTATAGTAGAATATATTGCACATAACTATATGTTCATTTATCAATGTGTAATTTACCATTTTTCATAATAAATGTGTTACCAGTCCATAAAATGTATTTTTTATGTTACAGTAACTAGAAAAATGTATAGTTTTGTTTTGTGGTTTTATGGTTTGGTTTTTTTGTTTAGGGTGTTTTGATGAAGGTGGTAGTATTCTTCATATATAGTTGATGTTTTTAACTTTTATCAAGATTTATAGTCATTCAAGTCTGTTCTTTCAAAGTGATACCTTCTACTCTTAGCAAGATGAGCAATGTATTACTCCTGACATGATTATAGGGTAATGCAGTGATTCCATAGAATCAGTTAGTTTATGAATATTCAGAGGAATATGATTCAGAAACTGGACTTCTTGGAATTAATTGCTAAATAATCACCAAAACCTAAGTAGAAAAGATGATGTATAGGAGATAAATATGTTAGTTTTATTGTTACTATTTCTATAAGCTTAAAGATATCAATGCTAAGCATTTACATGCTATATCTCATTGTCTCACAATGCTATGAAATGCATGCATTGCTGGCCCACATTCTGTAAAATGGAACGTGGTTTTTAAAGAAGCTAGGGCAGTGGGGATGTAGATCAGTTGGCAGAGTGCTTACCTAGCATACACTAAGTCTTAGGTTTGGATTTGCACATTGCATAAACCAGATGTAGTGATAAACCCAGCACTTGGAATGTAGAGACAGAAGGACCAGAAGGTTAAGGCCATTGTCAGGCTACATACTGAGTCCAAGAGCAGCCTGGGACATGATGGTAACTCTGACAATAGTGATGATAATGATTGCAGCTAAGTATACTAAGCACCTTTATATATCTAATCCTGTTCCCAGCACTTTCCATATATCACCTTATTCAGTCTTCTTACCAAATCCCAATGAGTTATCACTGGGAACTGAGGCATAGGGAAGTTAACTGAAAATATATAAACTTAAATTATAGAGTTCCAAGTATTTAAGTTCAGATTGATAGGTAGACTAATTTTGGAAGCCACCATTTTATCGTGGTTTGCTAATGCGACAGTTGTGCGATTGGTGATTTGCAGACATTCTCTGACTACAAAGCAGAACTAATAAGAATAGTTTATTTCTTATGATGGAACATCAGTGTAGTGTGGGGGTGTGAGTGTTCATCCTTTTAGTGCTATAGGTAATGACTATGTACAATAAAATGGTTATCGCAGATGAAGAAGATTCTTTCAATTTTTTAGCTAAGGCTAACTGTAGAGATGATAAAGAAATGTAATCATTTTAGGATTACTCCCACACCTCTAGTGCCCCAGTGATATCTTGATGGTTTCCCAGCCAGGATTTTAAAAAGTGCCTTGGCTAAAATAGACACCCTAGGAAAATAAAGTCTGAGCGAGCCTCAAACCCAATAGCAGAGTCATACTGGTCTAAAACTTGGTGCTTTTTGAGGGGGCTTAGGAGATAAGTCATCATTCAGCCAAGTGTCTGCCAGAAAGCTTTCAGACCTGAGTGCAGAACACATGAAAATGTTTGGACATAGTGGATCACATCTGTAGCTCTAGTACTATGGGGGCAGGAAGGGGATGGTGGGGAGAGAAGGGGGAGCTGAGACCAATCCCCAGAGCTCTAGAGGCAATCAGTGAGTGCTACATCCAGTGAGAGCTACATTCAGTGAGAGACTTTGTTTCAAAAGTATGGAGAGAGAAGAGAATACCTGGTGAGTAGATTTCTGTTTTCTACAAGGGCATGTCTGCTTGGAACACACACACACACACACACACACACACCATGTATCAACCTGGAAGACTTACTCTAAGTAAATAGGCACAGAAAAAAAAAAATACCACAGTTCTCTTTTGTATGTGGGAATGTAAACAAACAAATTAATAGAAGCAGGGAGTAGAATGGTCGATAATGCATTTCTTTCTTTTGAGATTGAACCCAAGACCTAATTGTTTTAGGAAAAAAGCTGAACCACAGAACTTCACCCCTATCTCCACATATCCATCTATTGGATTGACAAGTTTTTTTTTTTTTTTTTTTTCTCCAACTTGTAGCTGTTGTAATGTTTCAGTGATGGGATACTGGGTCATCTGGTAATTCTATTTCAGTTTTGCCAAGTGCTTCTAGACATTTTTCTACTCACTTAATTCCCACTAATAAAGGACCCTCTGTTTAAGTCCTACTTTGGGCCTACTTATCCTCAGCCAAATCTCACCCTCTACATCTGCAGTGTGGAAGAATCTGACCTATTTAGACTACTTTAGGGATTGAGTGAGGTGCATGGCAGAATACCTCCTTCCCCAGCCTACAGCCCAGCTTCCCCATTACATCCTCTTACCCCAGTAGTTTATCCCTGAAGTCTAGCATCCTGAACTTTCTGTGTTCCTAGCTGTGAGTTTTCTACCCTCCCTGCAGGTCCAACCCGGCCCTGCCCTTGAATGCAGATAATGCTAAATAACCTCGAATCATCTTGGGAACTTGGGGAGATATGCTTATGGATGTTTAAAAATCACCTCCTTCTACCACTAGAGTCAACTAAAATATGAGGGCTTTGAGAGGCAGTATATTTTCTTTTACTTTTTGCTTTTTTTGGGAGGGGGTGGTTTTAGTCTTTTTTATTTGTTTGTTTTTGTTTTTGTTTTTTTTTTGTGTGTGTGTGTGTGTGTGTTCAGATTGCTTTGTGCTTTGGAGCCTGTCTTGGGGGACTGGCTCTGTAGACCAGGTTGGCCTTGAACTCACAGAGATCTACCTGTCTCTGCCTCCCAGAGTGTGGGATTAAAGGCGGGCTACCACCGCCAGCGAGGCTGTGTATTTTCAATGTTAGCTTTAACCCAGCCACATATCATTTCATAGTAGATGTTTATAGCTGCATGAGTGTATCTGTAGTAAGCACACATCACCATCAAGCTGCACTGCCATACTTCTGCTATAGTCAGACCTGTCACTTTGTTCAGATCTTCAATTCTGTGGCCTTCTGTGAAGAGCCTGCTAACAGAGACAGATTCTCCCCCAGAAATTGTGCAGAGCTAGAAATGAAAGTTTTAAGAGATTGCCTGGGGAAACCGTGATGGTCAGTTCAAGTAGGAGGTGATGAATTCAGGAGCAGCCCAGGAATTTTATTGACTTCTGCCCCCATTAAATGCTGTACACACATGCAGGGAAAGTAGGGTGACTATTCCTCAGGCCCAGTGCTTTAAGGGGCTGTGGGCACTGGATATGTGGTTTCTCTCTCCAGGACAAGGCTAGTAAGAGAAGGAAAGATGCAAAATGACTCCTTTAATTTCAGTGTAGTCTGAAAGAAATCTTTTGTGATGCCAGTATTGTTCTTGCGCAGCAAGAGTGACCTCTCCAACTGCCTGTACATTCTTACAGTATGTGAGAAAACAGCAACGGTGGCAAAGGTTCTCTCTTATATTTAATGTTTGTGGGTGTAAGAATGAGTCTCCAGGATTTTTTTTTTTAACGAAGAAATGATTGCAAGTAAATCCTTATTTGGGCCAGAGTATCATACTTACCCTTGTATGCATAAATGTCTCATATGCATGTGGAGGCCAGGGGGGCCTTCGGGTGTCTTTCTTCCATAACTGTGTTGCTTGCTTACTTACTGGGACAGTATCTTGTCAATGGGATGGGACTTCCTGAGTAGACTAGGCCAGCTGTCTAGGGAGCCTCAAGCATCTTCATCTCTCCAGCACTGTAACTATGAGGACTCACCGCCATGGAAAGCTATTTTTACACAGATTCCAAGGATCCTGCTCAGGTCCTTGTGACAGCCCAGCCCTGACAATCCTTCTTCCAAGCATCCTCCTGAACACCATCTCCAGTCCTCACCTTTGTGCTCACTGAGTGACAGGATTTAAGTGCCTGAAATTTTAGAATCTGGGCCAACTGGTTTAAGTGCAGATTTGCTGGGAGCCCCTGATGCCTGCTGGGACTGGCCTTGGCTGAAGGTCATCTGTCCCTGGGAGAGGATTGCAGTGCAGAGAGGGTGAGTCACAGTGTTGCCTTCTGCATCAGTCAGTGAGGAGCAGCAACTGGGCAGAGCAGTGGCCAAGCCCTAACTTTGGGGAAACTTTATCCTTAGGAACATATAAGGCAGTTTGGCAGGGTTGTGTGAGTGGCTGGTCATCCTAAGAGCAGTCAACTTCTTAGGAAGGTTTCCTAAGCTCAGCCTCTGTATCTCCAACTCATTCTGGGAAGTGAGGGCGGGTTCCCCTGCTGAAGGTTGAAGGTCAGTCTGTGTGTGCCAGTGACTTTTCTGGTGTAATCTAATGAGAATGTTCCTAGAGTCCAGAAACCATCTGCTTGCCCTTTCCACTCCTCCACCCCCCAGTCACCATACCCTGTGTGACCCTTGGCAAGTCACTTTGCCTGTCTCAGATGCCATGAGTGTATGTCAGAATAAATCAGGGTTAGGGTTCATTGTTCATCTTGCCCCGTGTCACAGCCACCTAGGATGCAGCCTAGTTTTAGAAACTCTACATTCTCCTGCTGTCAGAGAAGTTGAAACTGGGGTGCTTCTACAGAGACGCTTCTAGGCCAGGTTTTCACTTTCCTTTACTTGGTGTCTTTAAGTAGATAAAGGGGTTCAAGGGCTGCCTTCCCTTAGTGTCCAAAGATAGTAGCCAGATGATAAAGAAGAACGAATATGTATAAGTTTAAGCATCAGCTTCTTATCTGGCCCATTTATAATCTACAATGTGCTGCTACAGTTTCTAGTTATTTGAAAATAATTGTCCAGATGTGTTATTGATATACAAGTTTTTAAAGTACACCATGAAATTATCTGGGTGTGGTGGCACACTTACACCCTCCCAGCACTCAGGAGGCAGAGGCAAGAGTGTAATGTAATGGGCCACACCTGTCCCCCATCACATGTCCCTGGTCCCCAGAGTTTATGATTTGTGTTAACACCCATGCAGGCTCTAGATTTTTCCATAACTGGGTCCTAGGTGAGGATGATTACTGGTTAAAAAAAAAAAGGCTCTTGTAAACTAGTAATAAATAATAAAAATATAATACTATACACACATTAAAATTTTAACTTTAGTTATCTAAATTATATATATACTATTTGAAATATTTCAAATCACATGTTTTGTTTTATTAAAAAAAAGGGCATTGCAGTGTTAGACTTCATTAGTGCATTTTCAAACAATTGATTTGCATTGATTTCCTCCCTTCTTTCTCATCCATCTAGTTGAGTGCACCCTGGGCCCTTCTGCACCCCCATCCTTTCCGCTTTCATGTCTCATGTGTCCTGTTGCCCTCCCCTGTCCCTCACCCCTCTTTCCCCACTTGGTTTCCCTTCAGATTCCATGGCCAAGACCCATGCTAATCCCCAGTTACATATAGGAAACCTCTAAGCCAGGATCTGCATGCAGGAACATAGCACTGAAGTACATTTTAATAAATGTCTTTAATAAAACTATTGTTGGCCTGAATTCCTTTAATGATTTTCTGCCAGTGTGCCCACCATAGGTTTGATGATAATTCATTCAGCACTGTATACCCCATTCAAGGCTCTAAAAATAACAGCATCATTTTTTAGAATGACTAAATGTATGGATTTTCTCTCCAACCTGCAGGCCTCAGCCTCACATTTTCTCAATGTAAGAGCAGCAGTATGAGCGTTTTTAAAGACCATTGTTTGCCTCTGAACCCCAGGGCCCACTATCTTTTTCCCTTCTGCCTCCATGAATACCATATAGTAGAGAGAAAATGCTCTTTTCTATATACCCACCTCTCAAAAGACTCATATTCTTGTCTCTCAAATGCCTCACTCTGTGTAATGGAAGATGCCTCCATAAAAGAAGAGATGGGAAATCTGAAACAGTAGGGACAAACCTACTCTTGTCACCTAGTGGAGATGCCTGCTCAGCCTCCTTGCCTTCCTGCTCCTTATCCTGGACCTGGCACTAAATTTCCAGGGTTGGGGTGGGGGATGTGATGAACATTCTTCTCATCTCTTCCCCTGCAGCTCTTTTCCTTCTAAATCACAGATCTTCCAGTCTGGGCCTCAGACTTTATTAATCTAGATCATGAGTAACAAAGCAATACTGTTTCTGACCCACTAATGTTGCTAGGAACTAGTAGTAACCCATTTAAGGAGCATAAGTAAAGTGTTAGAGTAAGTTAGGATTAGAGTTGGGGCTTGATTGAAGGTTGGGGATGGGGTTTAATATTGCGAAGCAAATAAGACTGCATTAAACAACAGGCCGTAATAGATGTTTATTCGGGAGAAATAACTTACAATCCCAGACAGATGAACACCAGCAAGTTCCACCGGATGCTCTCCTGTCCAAGTCCCACCAGCAAGAGAGTCGTTCCCCGATTCTTCCCTCAGACCTCCTTCCACAGGTCATCGCCATTGCTCCCACTCCCAATGGGTGGGGTCAGTGCCACAGAAGTGGAGACAATGTAACTATCTCACAACAATTCCCCTCTTTTATTCAAAGAAAAGATTTCTTAGGGGCTTTATACAAAACTATATACAAAACAGTGAATAAACAAGTGTGCTCTAAGAAAAAGGAAAATCAGAACAAAATGACCTACATATCTAGTCCTAGGTGAAGGCATAAACAGAGTTTACAATAGAGTTGTCCTAAGCTGGAAAACGTAAGTCTAGTACCTAATATATCTAACTAGGAAGAGAGAATAATAGTTGTGATAGTTTAATCTTCTACCTCATCAAGACCTGAGAAGGAAAATAATGATACTAGGGTAGACAGGAAGTGCGGATGGGCAACTTCCAAAAGGTGCAGCAAGGACAGAACAGCAAGCCACCTGGACAGTCACCCTAGGTCTCACAGCAACGTTGTTACACCCAGTTTTGGCTAAGGCCAAGAGAACCTGAGCAGACCACAACAACAGCAGGAAGGTAGAATGGCTGTCTTACCCTGACTTGGCAAGGTCAAGTAGTCTTCCATTTGTCTCCTGCAAGCACATAGGACTGCATGTCCAAATCAGTGGTCAAGGTGGGGGGCAGCTTGCCCAATAGGCCATTAGCTGAGGCGAGAATGAATCACAGCAGGAGCAACAACAGTGTCCAACATATTTTTCGGAAAGTACACTGTCAAGAGCACCAAAATTTTTCATGTCAATGGAGTACTAATATTAAAACATTTAAATGCCATGTTCTGCATGTCTATGAAGTGATTGGGGACAAGCATCTAAATCTGACTTAATCTCATAGGTACAGGGAAACATGAGGAAGATAATCTGTAATACTCAGGAACTTAGCTAAAAACTGATTAGAAATCTCCCTGAGTAAATCAGGAACAACACTGAACAATGTCCCATATACATATACATACATATAAATCCCTAAAATAGAGGTGAGAAAGGGCAGAAGTATAAAGGGCAGCATGGGCAATATCCCAAATTCATATCAATATACAAAATGTCTTAATACAAGAAAAGGGTACTTACACAAATATGGCAAGAATAAATGTCCATAAATTGTATCAATATACGAAATGTCTTGAACATAAGTAAAAGTATACATACATAGATAATGTGCATAAAACATCATAAGTGGAAAGATTTCACACAATATAACAAAATATAAACTTAATTTTACAGCTTACCACATATAAGAATATATAACAATGTGTTTTGCAACACCATCTTACTCTTACTCAAATTCGCAGGCCAGGCTGACCCACTATATCCCATCTAAACCATACTCTTCCCAACCATACCCTATTCCTGTCTAAAAGATAAACCTGAGTGTAAGCATCACCTTCCATATCCAACCCTAAATAACTAAAACCAACCCAGAGAAGATGACTATTATCCCAAAATCAGAAGGGTAGGGAAAGGGGGTCAAGTATTCAAGGTTACTTGCTGAAATGGGACTAGTTGATTGGCTCCAATGGATCCTGTAGGAAGAAAAAATTTTAGCAACCAAATTTCTCAACAGAACTGGCTGTACATATGTAGCTAGTCACTGTGTGGCAGAAAATTGTGACTGTAGTTCTATTTGAACCTCTGGGCTAGGTGTAATAAGAAGGTGCAGCTATTGGGTCATGAGTTGTCTCAAGCAAAACAGTCTCAAACTGGTTTTAGGGGTGATGTTTTGTAGTCCAGATGCATCAGGTTGAGTCAAGTGAAAATGATGACGTGGGGCCCCATCTTCTTTCCGGAGAGTTCAAAGATCGTTGTTAGGAATTGTTATTATTCCTGTGCAAAACTTAAACATCAATATTAAAGTAAAATTTCTTAAGTTTTAAGGTATACATTAGGGAAAGACAACAATAAGCATTAAAACGTATGTGAGAAAATTAGGATTTCAGAGAGAGAAAACCGCCAGATGAAATGAGTCCCCAGATTTTGTTTCTTTCTGCCTTACACAAATTGGCTTCTTAATTTAAGGCAGAAACCATGAATTTAATCTTAACAACATGCTTGAATTTAGAGAAGAAACCAACAAACTGTAAAGTTTGGTGTAGGAGAGCTGGGTTAGAAGGGTAGGGTTAGAGGGATGTGGTTAGGATTGGGATAGTGTTGGAATATGTCACTGGCTAGAGTCACAGTCTGGGAAGACAAGCATCTCTCTCTAAGCTCAGCAGTGTGGAAATTCCTCCTTCCAGCAAGGCTTCCTGCTCTCTACCTGCCTTTTATCTGGAGAATGTCCTGGGCCTGGAGGACTGACCTTATCTTAAAAGCTGTTCAAACCAGATGCCTGATTCATCTTTAGCTTGACCCCTAGCACAGATCCCTGCTAAGAAGACTTGTGCTAGTAGGCCCACTAAAGGACCCTACTGCCACACCAAGAGCATGGCCATGCAATGAAAATTAGGGTTTGCCCCCAGTCTCCCCAATCTCATATATTCCTTATACACTGAATAAAGTTGAACTGATTTCGCCGAAGTCTGTCTCCTGGAGGCTGCCTCCTCTGTCCATGCTCGTGGGCTGAGGCTGAAATCTTTCTCTTGTCTCTCGTTTTGTCTTTCCCTCTCAATGTGATGGCTAACAGGTTGAGAGGGTAAGGAAATTTTACAGGTTAGGAGAGGGTTAGGGATAGGGTTAGCTGGGTTGGATTAGGTTTGGGTTAGAGGAATGTGGTTAGGGTTAGGCTGAGGTTCTCCACCTAG